>NC_058130.1:114839281-114859253 GCF_016433145.1 Gracilinanus agilis | reverse complement strand
TATATATGTATATATATATATGTATATATATATATATATATATATATATATATATAGAGAGAGAGAGAGAGAGAGAGAGAGGTGTATATGAAATTAGAAAGGCTAAAAAACGGGAAGAAATCAAAATCCTTAAATTTGAAAACTCTAGCCAAATTTCAAACAACTTTTAAGGTAAGAAGCCAACATTAAGATTATTGCATATAAAATGCAATATACATAATCATCACATGAATGCTTTAAATCCCAAAGACAAATATCATTATAAGTTGGTTGCTTCTCACTCCTAAAATCACACATTTGTCTTTAATTTTCCACATATTTGCATGCAGATAGAGCTACAAAATATCACTTCTGATACTCTGGTACATTATGTCAGTATATGTATGTATGTATGTATGTATGTATGTATGTATGTATGTATGTATATATTCCATTAAGAAAGATCAAAAGTCTCCTAAAAGCTTCTTATTTTGTGTGATTTTCATCCATGTCTTTCCATAAAACCTCACTAGATGACACACCCAACGTACTGAAGGCTTTCCTATAGTTCTTTTAATAGCATAGGTACCATTAGACCATTCAGGCTATCCATCTGTTATCCTTCATTCTCACTACATGATTGGCTCACCTCCATTTTCAGTGACTTTAGTTGTGGCTCCAAAATAAAGCCTAACATAGGAAGGGCAACTAGGATTATTAGAAAACTTAATCCTTTTCCATCCTTCATCCCATTAATTTTTGGCTTCACTTATTTTTATTTAATATTTAAGAAAAAAACCTTTATTTTAAATTCAAAAGTTATGAGTAAATAATTTCTAGCAAAGATTATTTCATGTACAAGGGTAACATACAAATTCAGGTTCAACAAACATTTATTAAGCATTCATGTGATAAAGCATTGTTCACAAGGCTGGGCAAAATAAAACACTTCAATAAGCTAGAGTCCCTGCCTTTGTGTAGTTTATAGTCTAATAAAGAGATATGACATAGATGCAACAATAATACAAAATAAATAGATACATGCTAAGTGAATAAGATGGGAGTATTTAAGTATGGGAGTATTAACAACAGAGTAGAAAATTCATTCCCAATTGGAAGGGCAGAGGTTAACATGAAAGATGTCACTGAGGAAGCGGTATTCAACTTGAGCCATAAATGAAGGGCATACATTCACTAAGCAGAAGAGGAAAGTTGATCTTCCAGTTAAAAGAACCATCAAAACCAAAAGCAAAGGTCATATAAGGATGATGGTAAATAGTCCAGTTTGGCTAGAATAAAAAATATAGAAAGGTGAATTGTATGAAGAAATACTACAAAGGTAAGTAGTGTCTGACTGAATAAAGCCTTGAATTCCTTAAAAGGAGCATGGACTTTACCTCAAATATGAAAGGAAACTGTTGAAGAGTTATGAGAAGCCATAATCAGATCTATGCATGAGAAAGATTAATCTGTCCATGGCATGAAGGCAAGAAAGAAAAAGAGCAGATGCTGGAAGACCCAATAAGAGGCTATTTCAATGGATCAGGTGACTAGTAATAAGGACCTAAAATAGTATGTTGGCATTATGAACAGAGAGGACTATGCAAGAGTTACTATAGAAGTAAAGTCCTCAAGTTTTGGTAACTGAGGGGATATACAAATGTAGGTGAAAGAGAAGAGTCAAATATTTTTTAAAAGCCACTTCATTTTGGGGATTAGGAAATCATTGTGATTCACAGAATTTCAGCAGAATATCTGAGATAAGTCATATATTGAAGAGTGAAGGAAAGGGTGTGCATTAAACAATTATTTGTAGACACTTTTTAAAGACATTGGCTTGATAGAGAAGAAGGGAAACTGTACCTGGAAGGTATCAGACAAAAAAAAAAGGAGAACTGCTTTTAGAACTAGGGAGACTTTTAGATATGGTTTTAAGCAGATAGCATGAAACCAACGAAGAAAAATTTGAAGGTTCACATGAGAAAATAGTTGCTGAGACAATATCCTAGAGGCAAAATGGGGCATGTATCTAGTACAGCATTTTCCCTTGACAAAGAAGAGTTATAATTTCCTGAGTCAAAAAAGGGGAACAGACTAGGCAATCATGCTGAGAAGTTTTAAAGGATGGGCCTATTTTTTCTATTATAACTATTTTCTGAAAGTTACCCTATATTATCCTCACCAAATTTACTGAAGGGGGGAAAGTCTAAATAATAGGCTTAACATGTTTTGGAAGTTCTTGCCTAAATTACAAATTAGTTTAGCCGTTGTTAAGAGGCCTGCTGTAAGAAGAGAAAATCCCCAATTTTCCCAACTATTGAATCTTCTAGTCTCACAAATTTGCTGAAGGATCGGCCACTTGAGTTCTTTAATGCCTTGGTCATAAATATGAACCACATAAAATAACTATAATATGTTGTTGAAAGAGGGTATTTAGCAGAGATCATCAATATTTGGGGAAAATTATTATTAAAGGTATATACCAATCTCCCCAAAATTATGTCTATATAATGAAGATGGAATCCTTAGCATTAGTTCTAAACTTATAAAATAGAGGATTATTCCCGTAAAGAAAATTATAATGAAAGAAAAGAAGAAAAAGGGGAAGGAAGGAAGGATGGAAGGAAGGAAGGAAGAAAGGAAGAAGACTATTGATCACACCTTTGGTTGGCAGAAGAATAGCCAGCTTTCTGTCCACTTCTACCCACAAAGTAGACTCCCCTACTGCTCTTTTGGCAGGGAAAGGAGAGAGAACAGAAAGATAGGTCAGATTGTTGCTGTCTTAAGACTGGCTAGAAAGTTAGAAGAAGTAAAGCTCAAAAGCAAACATTCCATAAGACTTTAATGAAGCCACATTTACTACTGCTAGTACTACAAGGACATGTGCTTCTCATCATTTGACCTCCTGCCAGGACCCAAGGCTATAACCATAGTTCTACTCCCCAAGAAGACAAAACCTCCTGTGGTAAGATTTGTCAGGAGTTACTCATAAATTGGAGAGACTTGACCCCATTAAGAAACAAGACCTACCTCCTCAATCTCATCCATATGACTTTCTAGGAAACACATCTCTGGTTCAAATGGGTCCTATTTTATGTTCATGGAAAATTGCTATTCTCTCAAAAACCCCTTGCAAAAAATGCTGTATTGCCAGGAATTGGTAGGGAATAAAAGTTCTTCAACTACCACTTTACCCTTCACACAAGTTAGTAAATAGGCATTTATTATCAAATATGATACTGCCAAAGAAAGTGTACTTAGGGATTGATACCCTATAACATAACATAGAAAGCTTTTTTCTGGGGCAATTTATACTTGGTAATAAAAACTTAGGAATTTGATGTTTCACAGGTTGCTTTCATTCATTGAATTATTGAACAAATATGAATCAGCTCACTGTAAAAATATGAGCTGGCTTCAGGTTGAAGAAGAGAAGGTAGTACTAGATCATATCTGTGGATCTTTTCTTTGCTAGAGCAAAGAGCAGGTTGAAATTGTGCAGCACTTTCAATAACTGTAAATGGCTTCAATTGTAAGAGCATATTTTTGAAGACTGATATTGTCCTGTTGTTTTTATCTGTCTGCAATCTGTAGTATAATAGAATCTGAGAAAATTCAAAATGACAGATGTTCCAAGTGGCAAAGGAAATGGTAGTTATAAGCAGGCTATAGTATATTATCAATTATGGAAAAGAGGTAGAATAAAAGTAATCAAGAGTGCTCATAACTAAAAAAGGATTAGGCCAGTCATTTACTAAGTGGGAACGGAAATAGATGTATTACCTAAGCAACACATTAATATCTCCGAAATATTAAAGTAGTCAAAGGAAGAGCACCAAAATATTGTAGAAGTCCTCAAAGAAAGGTTTACAGGAACTCATATAATTTATAGGAATTCTACAAAGAAAATGTATTGGTAATGATAACTCAGAGACATTTCAACGTTTTTTAGACATTAAATTATGTCAGAATTCTGAATTTAAGTCACAAAAGTATAAAAATATGTTGTTAAAACAAATTCAGTATCAAGGATAGCAATTAAAAATGTTTTGGGGTTTAAATAGTTAAATCTCAATTAGAAAACTCTGTTAATTTATTGCCTGTGTATTATCATTTATCTATATTGTTCTGCTGTGTTTTGATAGTGCATAGCCTTAGTGTTAATTCAAATAAAAAGTACCATATATCAAACACTATCCATTATAGTACCAAACAGACCTAAGTTAATAAAAAACCCAAAGCTTACCGCCTAAGGCTGTGGGGGCTTCAGATCTCTTAAATAATCTCAGACAAAGACTGCTTATTATGTTCAATGGACTCGTTTTTAAATAAAGAAAACAAACCAGCTTTAATTTCATTTAAGAGTCGATGATTCATATGAAGTAGTAAATGCTTTAAATTTTAAAGAGAAATGGCTCACCCAATTCTCATTGACCAGAAGCATTAAGTGTTAATGAACTCATTTAATTATAGACTGGAAAAGGCTCTGGGTAGTTCTAAAATGCATTAAAAAAAAGCAGTTTGTCCTGTGGCCTTGGTTAAATATCCCTGCTGAAATGGCAACTAGAAAAAATAAAAGGAAAGAATTCCAAATCAAAATTATTAGTGAATTAAAGTTTGTGTTAGTTTATTAGTGGAGGAGGAGAGGGAGTTAGAAAAGGAGGCCAAAGGGTTCCTTTAAAGAATAAACCCTTTTAAAAATCCATGGATTAGTACAAGTAGTTGGCTCTGTGGAGGATAAAGAGCCAGGTTTAGATAAAGGAAGTCCTGGGTTCAATCTAACCTTAGACCCTTCCTAGATGTATCACCCTGAGCAAGTCACCTAACCCTAAAAGCCTAGCCCTTACCACTCTTCTGTCTTAGAATCAATACTCAGTATCGATTCTAGGACAGAAGTTAAGGGATTAAAAAAATATACAGTTCTTTTTTTTCCTTGCCTCTTAGAGGCTCCCATATTACTTTGTTTCTATCTTTTCTATACTTTCAGGTGCTACTTGGTTTTGTAGTTATTATATAAATGCTAATCTCTCCCCACTCCCACACTTTCCCACTCAATTATAGACTCTTGGGCAGATATCTAATTCATCTTTCTAACTCCAGAAGTGTCCAGCACAATGCCTGGCACATAGCAGGTGCTCCATAAGTATTTCCTGAATGGAGTCAACCTATGGAACAATAAGCCCTTTGAAAAAGTATAGTTAAAATGAAAGATTTCTTCCTAAATTATATTCAGTATGAAAGCCTCAGTTAAATTAATAGTTTGGGGTTTTATGTGCTTCTTCCTCCTTCTTACCATCTCCTCCCCCCCAAAGTGAAAATTAAGATAGTTCATTAAACCATGGTCAAATCAATTTAATACCCAGGCATTTGCATATATTTGGGGGGTCCATTATTTTTCTCCTCCCTCCTTTTTTCCCAGAAGAGTAGTAAGGTAGAGGCAATGGGTTTTTAGAAACTTTCCCCAATAGTTAGGAAGTATCTGAGGCTAGATCAGAACTCAAGACCTCCAGTCTATAGATCTGACTCTCAATCCACTGAGCCCACCTAGCTGCCCCTGGCCTATCATTTTCTTTACTGGGATATTTAAATCAATTTTGTGCTTTCAAAAGCTAATCCTTCATAACTATTACTACATGGGGAAGTAGAAGAATTTAACTTTTTTCCCATTTTCCTATTCAATTATTATTATGACTTCATTATTATACCTGGGGAGTCTCTCACAGACAACGTGATGTGTGCAAGTACTATCCTGGAAGTCAAGACTCCTGAGTTCGAAGTCCAGGTTTTTCCACTAGCTGTGTGATTTTGATCACATGGGTTCCCACATGGATCAGTTTCTTCATATGTAAAATTGAGGAATTAACCTAAATAATTTAGCTAATTCCCTCTTAGCTCCAACATTGTAGGACTCCATGACTCTTCACGCGCCTTTCTCCTAAGCATGAAAGAGAGGAGTTTCTCCCCTCCAAATTTCTGTTGTATTCCCTGTTTCATCACCTTCAGTCATGTTCCTCACTCTCTATCAGAGATACACTTTAGTATTTATAGCTGAGGTCACTCTTCTGCCTCCCCTTGGATGATCCCACTGGAGAATTACTAAGCTATGAACAAGCTCAGAAAAATTGCTACAGGAAATGCATGGCTGTTCTACCCTATTCTATTAGCAGACATACATCTCTGCTTGAAAGAGCATCTAAAGATATTCTTTGGATATACACTTCCCTCCCTGTTGCATCCTATGCAACACACGTTTTGGACGTGTGAAGGAATACCAAGGTCTTATCCTACCCATGGAAGAAGGCCAGTTGAGCCAGTTGGACTAGGCCAGCAGGCACTGCAGTGCACACTCTGTGTGACCTGGACCCATCTGTCATCTGTTGGCATGATGATGAGAAAAGTGATAGGCACAAGACCAGCTCCTGGGCTCCAGTGCTGACCTGGTAGCTAACCCAGCAACTCACTTCACAATTTCGAACTCCAGTGAACTCAACTATACAATTGGACTAATCCTTTTCGACTTAGTCTCACAAATGTGTACTCACAAATCACAAATATGTGATTTGAGGTACCTAAAGTATCTGACATTCATAAAAGGTACTATATGAACAGAAACTATAAGAGCTATGAGGCCACAGGGGTGCTTTGCAAGGTCTGAAGCTAAGATAGCTCTGCCATTTGTGACTGTGTGTGTGCTCTTGTACATAAGTACATAAGTACAATTGTGACATTGTGTGTGCTCTTGTACATAAAAGAAATGTGTACTTACCATGCATGGCTTTCTGACATGCTACCTGGTTTCTGAATCATACCATGCATGGTAGATGTGAACAAGCTACAAAAAGTTAGCAGTGAAAAATCATAGACTCTAAGTAGAGGTTAAGCAGTATGAGAGGAGTGTATATGGTCTAGGAAAAGATAGAAGGGTCAGTAATCAACCAAAGAGCAAGGGATAAACTGATTGCCAAGTCTCTGTACTTCACTAAGATCCACATAATATCCAGAGAACTAGAGTAGGGGTTCTTAGTGCTTTCAAATATCAAGGAACCCTTTAGTAATCTAGTGAAAGCTACAAACCCCTCCTAGGGATAATATTTTGAAATGTGTGAAATAAAATATCCAAAATCACAAAGGAAGCCAAATACATTGAAATAAAGAAGCACTTTTTCCTATTCAAATCCACAGACCGCTCCCTGAAATCTCTTGTTGGAAGGATCCATGGAACCCAAGTTTGAGATCTTTTGATCTAGTGGAAAGACCTCAAGGTGTTCAGTAGACCTGACATAAAGGATTCATTAGTGGACATGGACCCAGTCACTGGAGATAGGCAGCCATTGATTAGTTTTGATAAGAACCATTGAAAGGAGTAGTACTTCTAACTATGAGACAATAGATCCAAATAAGACATTTCTCTATGAGCCTATAAGCTCCATGAGAGCAAAGGCCATAAATGAATTATCAACATTTTTTCTGTCTCAAAAATCAACCAACCAATAAGCATTTATTTATCTAAACTCTTACTATATATTACAGTGAAGTGCCAAATAAATGTTTGTTAAATTGAATTAAGTGGATATTGTCTGTAGTCAGAAAGTCAAGAGAAAGGTGCAAAAATAAATGAGTGAGGAGGAAGAAAGGGAAGGAAGATAAAGAACATTCAAGAGAACAATATGGGCCAGCCAAACTCCCCAATTCATCAAAAACAACCTTCTTGGTGCTCTGCACAGGCTGTCTAGCATGTCTGGAATGGATTCCCTTCTCTCCTCCTCTTAGCAACCCTCACTTCCTTCAAAGCTCATTTCTGACCTAAAGCCTTTTCCTAATTCTCTAAAGTGACCCCCTAAAAATTAGTGTCTATTTTGCATATTTTTCATTTATTTATATGCTTATATATTGTTTCTTAAATAAAATGTAAGTTCCTTGAGGACAGAGACAATTCCTTTTTTCTGTCCCCAGCACTTAGCATAGCATCTTAACAGCACTAACATACTTACTGATTGACTGATTTTTTGAGGGACATTGAGGGACAAAAACCAGTGGCTGTGAAAGAAAACAGAGCTTCCAAACCTCGCCAACAGTAGCAGTGATAAGAGAGCGTGGTCAGGAACAAAAGCTGGGGTCATGGGCATGGGGCAATGGGAATGGCAAGGCAGAGAGGGAGCTCTGCAATAGGAGCTGCCTGGTCCTGCATGTGCTGGATAGAAGTTCAGACTGCATTACAGCACTCAAACAACAATGGGCTCAGTTTCCCAAAGACCATCTATTCAATCCACCTACCTGAAGATACAGCAACAGAGTTGACATTGAGGCAATACAGATGTACCATTAGAACAGCCAAACTAAATGGTTTGGCCCTAAGACAGACCATTTGTTTAACCACAGATAGTGCCTTAGAAAAACAAAACAAAAAACTTAACAAAAAAAAAAATCCTGTGCAAAGCCAACTGAGTGTTCTAAGTACAGCAGTCACTGAAAAAATTCTATGGATGGCAGTTTTTGGCTCACTCTCCTAGGAACATACTTCTTGTATGACTACATACTTGACTTATAACGAAGATATATAGTCCAGAACATTTATTTCAAGAATGAGGTATATACATTATATGCATATTCATTCATTCATTCATATAAGAGAAAATCTTTGCCACCCATGAATTGATATTACATGAAAATCATTATTTGGATAGCCACTAAACTGAATTCAGAAAAGATTTCTATTTTACACACTCTATACAAGGAACTATGCTTGATACTGGGATACACAAAGACAGAGCAAAAAGTGGTCCCTGCCCAGGAGTTTTATTTTAGTTGGAGGAGAGGAGAGGAAAAGAGGTGAGAAAGGAAGAAAGGAAAATTGAGAGGAAAAGGGAAGAAAGGAGAAAAGAAAGGAGAGGGAGAAGAAAGAAAGGAAAATCAAAGAAAAGCATAATAGTTCCTGCCCTCAAGAAGTTTACATAAATATGTTTGATTCAAAGGAAAATATAATAAAGATTCTGTGAATAAATGATTGATATAATTGAAAGCTACTAACAACAAAGGCTTGAGTTATTTAAGGTCAAAAATTGCTACCTTGGAATTCTTGTGAATCTTGTTTTCCTTTTAGAAAAGTAGATAAACTGTCCAGAAAACAACTAGATTTTATATTAAAGGGTATTTTTTAATCTCACAATGAAGATATGTTCAAAACTCTCAATTCTAACATAAATAATAGCATCAGATTAATTTAGCAATGAAGATAAAACTGACACATTTTTGCGTGTTATTTGAAAACAACTGAAATTATGAGCACAACCGATGTTCAATAACACGAAGACATGTCATAGATTTTATTGGAGAATACTAAATATACTGGGGAGAATAAGTTCTCATTTTAAAAAGATTTTTTATCAGATCTTAATATTTTAGATTTAGAAAAGAACATTCTTGCTGAAAACATGCTTATTATTACTCAAAGTCTTCTGAAAAATGTTAAAAACAAATTCAATAGAATGTTTTCCAAGTATGGTATGTGTAAATAAGTAGAGGACAAGGATATACTACAAGATTGGAGAATGGCTTCGAAATCAATAAAAAAAAAATATTAAAAAGCAAGTGAAAAGATTTCAGAAGGGTTCTTCAGGACTAACAAGCCTTTATTTCAAAACCAATGATTTTAGTAACATGCAAGAAACAGACAGGTTTACATAACAGTAAAAAGAGAACTTAGAGAAAATCTTATTAATCTACATATAGATAGCATTAACTAAAAAGTTAACATTACACTTCCCTCCTCTCAGTAGTAAAGTGAGAGATTACATGTGTGGAATGTTACATATGCTCCCACAATCGATCATTTTATCTGCCTTAACTTTTTATTAGTTTCAAAAAAGGATTCTAGAGGGGTGGGAAGATATATTTTAATGACTTCTGTGTAAAAAGCAAAATGTAACAATAAAACTTGGAAAAGTTATGGTTATATATTATTGGATAAAGTCATTAAAGACATTGTAGCAAGATGCAAATGGCAGAAATTATATCCAAATCATCTCTTATCAAATACTCTAATTGTCACTCTTTGTACTTGGCTTTTTAGCTCAATTTTCCTCAAAACTATTGACTTTTCAAAAGCTGACCAACTTATAGCATTAGAAGAGCTTTTTAAAAACTTAGAATTAAAATCACTATAACTAAATAATAAAAAAGGAACACAAAGGAAAAGGTGGGGAGAAAAGGAGAATAATGGAAAAGAAAGCCATATTGCTTCAGTTACCAAGGTCAAAATGTCTAATTTGGCATACTTTTCTCACACTTCTCATTATAATTTCTTATTTTTCTATTTTTGCTAGACATGGAAAGGTACAAAAAATAAACAAGGTTGTCTTCCAAGAGTATGCAATTTAGTAAGAAGACAAGATGCATATGCAAATGACTACAGCAAGAGTAAGAATGTGAGTAAGTACAAATGAGAATTTAAGAAATAGTAAAGCTATTTAAGGGTAGTTGAACTACTTCTGGCTGGCCATTAATCAAGTTTATTCCTTTTGACTAAAAGATTTGTAGCTCTGGAAGATTCCTCTTAAGATCACAGTTATGCTGTAACCTGGGAAAATTGAGAGATGACCTATTACCACATGTTCTCTAAACTTTGCCTGAAGAAGAATTACTTTTCATCAAAAGACTCACGATGGAGGAAGAGATGTGTTGCTGATGATTTTGCTTAGTAGAGAAAGGGCCTACTAGTACCAGACATATTTCCCTTTTTTATGGAAATCCTGGCTAATGACAGAAGCTGGAAATGCAAAGCGAAACCTTGAGAAAATACAATATGGTTGGTCTATTCAGGGGATAAACTGATCTTCCTTCAGTGCAAGTCTGATCATGTCACCCTGCTCCTTTCAATAAACTCCAATGGCTCCCTATCACCTCCAGAATTAAATATAAAATCCTCTCTGGCTTTTAAAGCCTTCCATAACTGGCCTCTTCCTATCTTTCAAGTATTTTTACAACTCACTCCCTTCCACTTACTCTATAATCCAGTGACAATGGCACTCTATTTGTTCATCACACAAGACAATACAGTTCTCTATTCCTTGCACTTTTACTGTCTGTCCCCCTGTCCCAAATATGATCCCTCATCTCTACTTCCTTTTTCCTTGGTATCCTTTAAGTTTCAACTACAATCTCACCTTCTGAAAGAAGATTTTCCCCACCCCTTTAATGCTAGAGTTTTCCCATTGAGATTATCTCCAATTTGTAAAAAAATACATATGTATATATATATATATATATGTATAGTTTGTACATGATTTCTTTGAGTGTTGCCTCTCTTATAAGACTGTGAGTTCCCTAAGAGCATAGACTGTTTTTGACTTTTTAAAAATTTCTATTGCTTATTCAGCATAGTGCTTGGTACATAGTAGGTGCTTAATAAATACTTGCTGAGCTGATTTGAAAATAAAATGTGTGAATTTTATGCAGAGATTTAAATAATCTCATAAAAGAGAGGGAGCTCAGAGGTCATATTCTTCAACCAGTTCCAGAATGGGAATACCCCCTACAAGATCAAAACAAGAGCTTCTCCAATCTCTCTCGGAAGACCTCTCACAAAACAGGTCTCTACCTAAAGGACTCTTCCCCTCTGATAACAGAGCCATTTCCTGCATTTTATGTTCCAACCAAATCTAAACCCTCTCTCTCTCTTAACTCATTCATGCCTTGGTACATTCTTATCATTGAATATGGAATAATCTCCCCCACACACACTCTCACCTATTGAATTCCTACATATCCTTAAAGCTCACCTTTAATGCCAAGACCTCCATGAAGCTTCCTAATTGCCTCCTCCCTAAACCTACTTTCATTGTAATGATATGGCTACATCCCAATGAACACATAGCATTTGGTTTTAGATAGCTCTACTAAATTTATAGTCTATTGTTATTTATGTTTTTGTCTTCTCCTATTATATTGCGGCCCCCATGAAGGAGAGGACCATATATTATTCAAATATCCATCTCCCTCAGAGCCTACAACAGATCTATACTTAATAAAATGTTGTAAGTTAGTGGGGATTAATTGAATACATCAAATAATCTAACCTTCCTCAAAATAAGTGACAAGAAGTTATATCCTGATACTCAATAGGTAAGAATGCATTTTAATTGTTCACCAGGCATGGAAGGAAGTATATTCAAATTAGATAAGAGACTTGGTCACACTCTCACTAGCCTAAATAAAATTAGTGAGAGTTTTCCAGCAGTGAGCCAGTAGAGAGCCTTCCAGCCAAACTCCTAAACAGGAGTTTGGAAGAGATGAGAGCACCTCGGCAGAATCTTCCTCCCTCACATTCTTAGTCTTGGGAAGAACTTGTGAACTTCTAAGGGACTGACATATTTAGGACTTCCCATCAGTGTCCCAGTAACTTCCTTAGAAAAGTTGATGGCAGTATCTACATTGGGAGTCAAGGACAGAATGAACAAAATAAGGGAAATAATTCAAGGCTCTACAAAGAACCCAACAGAAAAGCTATACAATACTTTAGGGAGATTCCAGTTTGAGGGCTTTCCAAGAGCTTTGAGTTACCCCCTTCCAGACTGTGTTCTCTAACAAGACCCCCCTTTTCTCCAGAAGGCAGTATACTTGTGGTAGACCATGTCACAGATTTTTAAAGAAATATTTTGCACAAACTGCTCTAACTAAACCACCTTAATAGATACCTATTCCTAAAAGCTAATTAAATCTGGTTGGCTCATTGATTTTAACTGATAATCAAGGAGAGAAGCCTATTATTGTGGGGTCTATGATCAATAACATTCGAAGACAACCTCAAACTCCACAGGGATAATTTTACAACCCTGATAGGTACATACTGGCCATGTTCTAGGAACACTACTTGTCAGTTGAAGTGGGAGTTGAGAAAGTGGCTTCACAGCATGTGGTACAATCTGATGAATATATTGTACACTTTGGTAACATCTTCCTTCTAAGAATTTGAAATCCGTTTTGATATTAAATTTGTTTTTTAAATCACTCTTATAAATAGATATTACTAGTATTGTGTTATGGAGAGAGAACATGAGCTGTATTTTCCCAGTGCCTAAGGTTCAAAGTATCAAACCAATAATTAAAAGCCAGTGCTAGTGAAATCTAAGATTGAAGCACTTTCATCTCCTATTCTGGTTTGTCTAACATTGTAGACAGAGGGCTCCTAAGGTCTCTTCTGTTTCTAAATCTATGATCTTGAAAATCTTACACAAAGAAATTTAACAGATTTCTGCATCAGTCTTCTAAAGTGCTGTCATAACAGCTTTAGGAAATTATGAATAATATCTGGGAGATGTCTGTTGGACAGAATTTTTAAAAGAATTGGGAGGTTTTAGAAATGATAAAACATTTGAATTTTAAATTTTCTTACAACCCTGTCATATTCTTTATAATAAATTTATCATACTGATCAATCTCATTTTATCTAAATGAAGAACAGTATTAATTTCCAAAGTTTCAATGCTATAATTTCCCCTACATTACTGTTTTTTACATACTACATTTAAATGTACCAATTCTGATTTAGAGTAAATACTTCCTCATATAAAGAAGAGTTATCTTACACATTATCTCTGGAGTGGGAATAAGAGAAAAGACATAAAGTATCTAAGTCCTTGTAATTATTTAATTTGTATGGAGATTCAAAGTTCTACAAGATGTTTTAGCATACTTTCATCTCATCTTCTCAGTTCTAGTCAAAGACAATGTAAGTATTGCCTAGGTTACAGAAGAGGAAAAAGGCTGGTTGGCTACCTTCACAAGCTTAGTAATTGGCAGAACTACAAGGGAAACACAAGTCTTCTGACATCTGAACATATTTTTGAAGGTGGAATGAGTTATCTTAGAAAATCTGGGCAAGTTATTATTTACTTTGTAACCCAAATTCTTTAAGAGGATTCCCCAAACCCAGCTTTGAATTATTACTTTGTCTCGTTTTTTTAAATTCTATTTTTTTCTATCATTTTCTCTAAGGTCATCAATTTACTCTGCTTCTATTTCATGCACACAATATTTTTTATCATAAATCATTCTTTAAAAGATAATACATTGATTAGCCTTTACAAATATATTATCATTTTTATTAGGACTGCTAAACTTATTAGGTGAATAAGAAGATATAAGCCATAAGGTAGTCCTTAGAAAATATTCATTTATGGAGGCAACTAGGTGGCTCGGTGGATTGAGAGCCAGTCCTAGAGATGGGATATCTTGGGTTCAAATCTGGCCTCAGATGACTAGCTGTTTGACCCTAGGCAAGTCACTTAACCTCCAACTGACTAGCTCTTCTGCTTTGAAACCAATACACAATATTGATTCTAAGAAGGTACGGGTTAAAAAAGAAGAAAAACATAAATCTAGTAAATGCATGGAAAATAAATAATAAAGGACAAAAAAGAGGCAATGGTAATATAACGTGTTATGTTTTGTTCCCATGATATTTTCAAGTATTGTAGCTCAAACTACCTTTTATCCTCCCCACAAAAGGCATTTGATATATTTCTAAGAAATTCCATCTGTAATCTGTAGGGAAACAAGAGAGTATAGATGTGAAATTTTGTGGATGTCAGTGGTTAAGCATTATGCCCCAGGATGATCACTCACTCACACACATCCCTTGTCTAGCCTAGACAATTAATCTTTGGTGCTGAGTTTGGTACTTGATACATCAGAGACTTTTTGCCAACGTGCCAAATTAGAACCAATAATGCCTCACTTAATTTTGTCTCAAAGGTGACAAAAATAAGCTGTTTTCCTCTTGTCTTTATTGAGTCCTTGATCTCAGAGTAAAATTTATTACTTTAGGTCCATAAATTCTAATAGCTCTCTATCCCCTCCAGGATTAGACATAAAAATCCTCTGAGTGGGGATCAAAACCCCTTCTAAACTGCCCTCCCCCTGGCTTTCCAATCTTCTCATACTTTACACCCCACCATGGTCTCTGTGGCCTAGTCACAATGTCTTCCTTCCTGTTTCTTGAACAAGACATACCATTTCCTTATTCAATGTGTTTCATTACCTTTCCCTCATGCACAGATCTCCCTCCTCATCTCTGCCTTTTAGATTCCCTATATTCCTTCAATTTGACCTTCTCCAAGAAATCTTTCCCAATCCACCTTAATGTTAGTGTCTTTCCTCTGTTGATTATCTCCAATCAATTCTGTATATATCCTGTTTGCATGTTGTTTCCTCCATTGAATTCTTGAGTTCCTTGACAGTAGAGACGATCCTTTCCCTTTCTTTGGGGTCCCAGTGCTTAATATAGTACCTGGCACTAAGTAAAAGTACTTAATAAATGGTTACTGACCATATTATTCTGTATAGCGATTTAGATCGTTCTGTCTCCCTCTTAATCAAGTATTGGTTTTACCAACGTGCCCATAAAGTAGTTTTTTGGCCTGTCAAAATATTACTAGGGCAGATACTGTGGAAAATGGGCTGGCCTGGAGTCAGGTTTTGTCTTACTATCTATGTGGTCCAGGGAAATCACTTAATCTTTGAGACATGATTTTTTTCCCTCTCCTATTTGATAATTATTCTTACCTTTTTAAAAAATATTTTTTCAATTATGTACCTCCCATTAAATTCTGGCTTATAATAAAGAAAATTTTGAGCAACTACTAACCAATTAAATGAGTGTATTGCTAGTATATGTAACTTTCCACAGCTGCACTGTGGAACAGAATGCATGAGAATGGAATCCAAGAGAATGGAAGCATGTTTCTTTTATTTTTCTCTAAGACTTAAGAATAATTGGTGCAAATGTTCCAAGCTAGTCAGGAATTTAGGGCTAATTTCAATTATGTTCCTCTGGTCATTGAATATACTCCTTTATGATTTATTCTTTTCACTCTGGATTGGATCAAAAAAGTAATTGTATGTTTCTCTGAATTCTTCATTTGTCATTTCTTTTGGTGTAATTTCATATTACATTCTTATATATCATAAGTTAATGAACTATTCACTGGCCACTCATTTTGCTTCCAGGTTTTTGCTACCACAAAAAGCAATATTTTGGTCCATGTTAGACATTACTTTTTGTCATTTTCCTCATTGGTAAAGTGAGAATAATCATATCTATATTATATAACTTATGGGGTTATTATAGAGGTCAAAAGACAATCATGTATACAGAGCATTTTGCAAATAGTAAAGCACTATATGAATGTCAGGTATTATTATTATTTGTAGTTATTTCAGATAAAAGATGGTAAAATTAATTCAAATGTCCCTCAAGGACCATATGCAATTTTTTACATTTTTTAAAAATTCTCTAGAGCAGGAAGTCTTAACCTGGAGTCCATGGAGAGAGTCTATGGATAGATACCAAGAAACACATGAATGGAGATGAGGAAAGAATTCTTTTCTAATTACCTCCAACTGAAATTTAGCATTTTCTTGAATTATTCAAAAATATTATTCTAAGAAAGAGTTCATGGGTTTCATTAGACTGCCAAAGGGGTCCATGAGACAATAAATGTTAAAAACCCTGGACTAAAGCCAAACTTATCTGTAAACTCCCTTTTTTAAAAGTTTGGAAAACATAAAGGAATTTAGACAGAAATTCAATATACAAAGCTTTAACCCAAAAAAGTAGGTCAGAAAAATGTAAATATAATTATGTGCACATTAAATACAGCAAAAAAAAATCTTTATAAAAATCTCACTGTCACCCAAAAAAAAAAAAAAAAGAAGGAAAAAAATCTGAGTTAAAGACAATTTTCAAAACAAGAAGTAATTTAAGGGTACAATGTCAAAGCTGTAAACCTAAAATTAGACCTACTAACTATTTTGGTTTGCAGATGCACTCACTCAAAATTGCAAACAACCCTAGGTTTGTTAAGAGTGAATTGATTCAAGCCAGGAGTTTATTCATTAACATGTTGTTCCTGTTTTATTTGTTTTAGACAGAGGAGGTTTTTTGTTTTTTTGTTTTTTTTCTTTCTCTCCTCCTCCTGTGGCAAATGGTTAGCAATGTAATATTGCTGTCTAAATATATTCTAGGGAAGAACTCTAGAGACAGAAAGGCACAAGTAAACAGAAGTAGTTCGGATGGGATTTAAGCAATAGAAAGGAGGATTTCTCCTAATGACAAAAAAGTAGTATCTTCTCTTTCTACCAAAAGAAAGCAAGCTCTGGATAATGGAACAAGAGTTACAAAAATTCTCTTGAGATCCAAAATCCTATTTCTTTACATCAGAATTTTCTCTACATAAATGTTGGAGGCAAAGGTTAAAATACTAGAAAATAGTATTACTTCACTGTGAAAGGAATTAGAATGATAGTAGAACTAGTTCTCAAAGAGCAAAGTCACTCAGGCTATGGCATTCAATTCTAATAACCAAATTTTCCCCTATTGCCTTTCTTTAAACTGTAAAAGAAGCAAATTCAATGAAACTATCTTTGAATTCTGTTCATCAAGGAGAATTAAAGACACATGTCTCTCAGCAGGTATCTACTTAATTCATTGTTATCATTAATGCAGTCTTATTAATAATATGCATATAATGTAATTATAATATTATTGGATTAAATAAAAAGTCTCATCCAATAGAGTGTGATTATCACAATGGGACTAAATCACTACATAATTAGCATATTGCCATAAATGAGAAAAGTGAAGCTCTCTGAAGCATCAAAAGCTAGGAGGCACAAAGTCCTTGATGGAAAAGATCTGAGAGGCAGGTTTTAAGTTTTGTTTCCTTATATCATCTTGGAAAGAAAAAAAAAACATTTCTGATACTTTCAAATTTATATTAATAGTAGGGAACTTGTTAACCCCAACATATGCTTTTTTCAGAACCAGAAAACCATCTTCTGGTATCCTGAGGGAATAAAGTGCCCTTAAATAGAATTTCATTCTTTATCTCTTACTACCTAGCCAGAGGTCTCCCAGTCTTAACTCTTGTCATGATACCTGTCTTCCTCTGACTTCTTTCACAACCTTGTAGTCCTTATCTGCTACTTTTATGCCAAAACTCCATACCCAATCAGCAGTCCCACATATTTCTACTGCTGACCCTCCTTTATGATCTTCCATTTAATCTTATAAAAGGTTCTGTCTATAGTGGAGAACTCTGACCCACCCAGAGAAATAGAATAGCCCAAAGGCACTGACCACTAGAGCTAGAAGGGGCCTTCAGGATCCAATTATCTCATTTTAAAGATGAAGAAATGAAGCACAAAGTAGTGGGAGGAAGGAATGAGGAAAGGTTTTCCAAAAATCCTACAATCATTACTCAGCCTAGTTTAATCTTTGGTCTCCATCTTCCTGTCATAACTAATATAACTATCCACATATTAGGCCCCCCACAGCACACATAGACACACAATTTGCTATAGACGATTCATGTCTTCTCACATATATATGGAAGAAAGAAAACAATGAAGGAGTATTATATTATATATCGAACTATCACACTCCCTCTATAGCTCTTCATCTGGAATTCCAAGGGTCCCCCCCTCCCTACAGCTCCCTTTCCCCCTTTCTCTACTATTCACTGCTGCTATCTACAACTCCATCAAGTGGATCAAATCATACCTCTTCACCACAAACTGCCTCCACAGAAGCCTGTCTTTATTTCCCAGGCAAATGAACATTCTGTGTACTATATTTTGATGCACATATGCTCTCAAGGTATAGGACTTTCTCAAAAGTATGGCTTGGCTTCCCTACCCAATTATAGACTCTATAAAGACCAGGGGGTGGGGGGTGGAATCTGAGTTTTATTTCTGACAAGAACTCCTGCCTTAAGTGAAAAAGCTGTAAAGTTGGTAAATTTCCTCTCCAGAGTTTTCAAATTCCCTTTTCATTCTTCTCCTTCTTGCCCCTTTTTCTCCCAATTAAGGCAGCATGCTGATACTGGACTCCCCAGAATCAAAAGTCATCATCAGAACACTATAAAGTGTAGGGTTGGAGAAAAATTATACTGTTACACAAACTTTGATACTGATAACTTTTGAAGTGAACTCCATGGACCAAGTTTCTGTTGCTTATTACCATGTTAACAAACCACAAAAGTAAGAAATCTTATTGAAACAGTAAGAACAGAATGTAACAAAAACAGTATCAACCACATTCCTGAATGAATGCTATGCCTTTCCACTGTCCTTCCTTCCCACCCTCAGTGTAGTTCATGACTCAACCTCTTCCAAACTCCTGACTCAGGTAGCGAGAGCATGGGTTTGATCTCTCTTTGTAGCTGGAGGTTACTTCTGGATAGTCCTGGGGTTAAAGTCTTCAATAGAAAGCTAAGACAGCCTCTAGGTGGAGAACCACTGGCTTCCTCTGCTCATCTTCCTCAGCCTAGCCCACCTTCATTCATCTTTCCACTTTTGTTTCTATTATTCCCAATTAACATGGAATTTATATAAAAGCCAAAGCAAAACTTCCTCAACCATTAAGTAGAAAAATTCTTTGCTTATCTCCACATGCACAGTAAATCTCCATCTCCTTCTTGCAGACACACAGCCATAATGCATAGTAGCAGAACATTGACTAATCCTAGTGACCACACACAATTACTATGATGAGTACATTCAAGAAGTACACAGTAATTATGACATCCAGTGGGGAATATCATTACCCAAAGCAGAGGATCAGAGAAGGCTTCATGAAGGTGATAGTATTTTAGATGAGTTTTAAAAAGAGGCAACAATTCAACAAGCAAGAGAACATTCCCGGCATAGGTCATATGTATGAAGGTATATGTATATATGCATACACATAAAAATATATATGTACACATATTTCGGGTGTTGGGTTTTTTCCAGAACTACTAAACAAGTTGTTTGCTTCCTACACCCATCCCACCTTTGGTAGCTGCTTCTTTGAATATCTGTGTGAAAAGTAACACAGAGTGGGGGGGAGGTGCAGGTAGATAGTAGCACAATGGATGGAGTGGTAGACCTGAAGGAGAGAGAGAGAGAGAGAGAGAGAGAGAGAGAGAGAGAGAGAGAGAGAGAGAGAGAGAGA
>NC_058130.1:114738408-114838895 GCF_016433145.1 Gracilinanus agilis | reverse complement strand
GAAGGAAGGAAGGAAGGAAGGAAGGAAGGAAGGAAGGAAGGAAGGAAGGAAGGAAATGGGCAGGGAGGGATCTCCCAAAGCCTAAGGCCTAGGACAAGTACTTAGATTTCCCAAATCTTAAGAATGCCTCTTACTGCCACCAATTCTAGTACTGTCTCATTTGACCAACATTTCATTCTGCTAACCTTTCCCTGAAAGCCCTAAATTTGCGGTCTGAAGACAGTGGTTCAAATTTTGATTCTGCCACTTATTAATAGTATGAGTTTAAATTAATTAACCTCTGTCTCTTGCATAAAATAAGGGGAAATGAATAATGGTCCCTTCTTTTAAATTCCATGATCAAATAAACATTCAGTTCTCTGACATCTTATTCCTGCTGTATTCCTACCAAAAAAACCTAATTCTTTAAAGCCAATTAACAACTTGCTATTTGAAGCAAAATATTTACATTTTCATGAAATAATTGTGAGATTTTCAGCTAGATAGCAATAAATAATAGAGCTAGAATAGGAATCCATTCCTTTTCAACTTCAAGATCAATGCTAAAATCACAAAAATATTTTTCTACATGAATAGTAATAGGCCAAAGAATCAATATTTGTTGAAAAATTGTGGAAATTTTATCAGATGGTATGGGTAGGGGAAGATATTTTTGGATAGTAGAGACCTGTCCAAAAATACTAAAATCATTTTCAAATAAGAAGTCTCCTTATCAGTATACTCTATTTATATGAAAAACTGGCCCTAATTCCAAAGTACTTAGTGCAAAAGATATTGAACAGCAGGTAGTCAATCAATAAATATCTTTTGAATGAATGATAAATGAATTAGATTTTTCAAAGACTTTTACAAGTAGCAGCACAGACCCTAACAAAGAATGACCCATTGGCTTTAAACCATAAGGATTCAGATGTCCAATGAGAGAGTTCTCAATGTGTAGAAAAATTTGTGCAGCATTCCACACCTAAGGAAAAATGCAAAGTAAAGAGAAGACAAGTTTCTGCCCTGTGAAACCTGAAATCTTATAGCATAGACAAGACAGATACACAAAATGTCCAAAAGTCATGAATACTTAGAGAAAAACATAAAAGGATTGATAACTGAATGCTCAGAAAGATCCCTATCACTTCTTGTAACCCTTCTTTACACTCCCTATTTCCAGGATCTTTTGGTCTAGAATAAATCTTTCCATTTGTGTTGAGGACCAATAGATGGTGAGGAAGGCTCTTCTGCAGACCACAGCATCATGAATTGATGCTTAGACACTGTAATATATAATATGGTAGTAAATCACAAAAGAATATAGGGTCCAAAGCAAGAATTAAAATTAAACTAGGGAGTAGAAAGGCTTGGCAAGAGAATCAAAATAATGAAGCTACAGAAAAAGTACTTGGGGCAACAGTAGAACCTGATGTGTTAAGAAAAGGAGTCAGTTCTGCAGCATTTAGATGGAGATAAAGAGACCATACAGTCACAGCAAACTAGATCTGGTATACTCCCAGCAGCCAAAGCAAGCACTTAAATACAAAAAAAAAAATATTTAAGATAGTACTGCCCAAATTCAACCTAATTCTCTTTCTTATCAACCAAGATGAGCTTTCTATTTGACTTTGCTAATGAAGCAGCTACATAAATGGCGTCATGTTGCATTATCTTCTGAATTCCAGTTTTGAGACTTCCAATCCCCACTCATATTTCTCTTTAAAAAGAAATGACTATATATACACTGACAAAGAAGCAGCACTTAGGGGTTTTCCATTTTTCACTATTCTACCTACAAAGAAAAAGTTAATTCCAATAAGGCAACAAATGGTCTTACACTTCAACTGCCAAGTCTTTAGTTAAACCAAAAAAAAAAGTTTCTGGAAATATGAGTTTAAAATTATTGAGTAAAAGGAGAGAGGGTTTGAAAAGTTGGATTTTCCCCACAATTTTTTTTCAAGTTCAGTAACCATATGTAAATGTTTTGATTTAATCTTTAATCAACTTTCAAAGTAATTAAAGGGCATAATCTTAAAAATACAGCTTGACAGCATTTTCATAATGCAAGTATCAAAGATAGTGCAATAAAGAATCAGGGAACTGAAAATATCCTCCAAGTTGAAGAAAGGTATGAAAATAGCGTTGGAATTCTTAAACTAAGAGATTTGACTTAAGCCTGTTTCACTTTCTTCCATAGAAAGTAAGTTCTTTGAGGGCAGGAACTTTTGTTTTGGTCTTCATATTCCCTATGCCTATGACAATTCCTGGCATGCAGTAGGAATTTAATAAATGCTTGTTCAAACTTGTCTCCCATCTACCTTCTTTTTTTTAATTTTTTAAACCCTAATATCTTTTATATCTCTCCCATCTATTTTCAATGGATCGCATCTTACCATTGTATCCCCACAAATGATTTGATGATTTCTTATATTTTCTAGTAGTCTGTTCAATCATCTCTCAGTTTCCAGAGAACTTGGCTATTACGAATACCAAAATATGATTGATGTTATCATTGATCTGACAACACAGCTGAAATTATTCGAGCAATGAGCATTTCCTAAACACAAGCTATGTAGTTCCAGGCACAGAGGACAAACACAATGATGAAATAAGGCATAGCTTCTGCTCTCAAGAAATTTATAATCTAGTGAACAAGATAAAGCAGATGCCAAAATTCCTGTAATATGAAAGAGATGGCATTAAAAGCATAGGAAAGGTACCAAGAAAGTCATGAGAGAGATCTGAGAATGGAGAGATCACTCTAAGAAGAGGGATAAGATAAGGCTTCATGGAGGATATATAACCTGAGTTGGTCACTGAATACCACAGGCAAAGAAAATGAGAAATATGCTTTCAAGTATATGTGAATACAGACATGGATTCAAGATAGTATTGAATGAGTTCAAAAAATGGTAAGTAATCCAGCTTGGCTAGAATAAAGAGGATATGAAGGAGTGACACATGAAATAAGGATAGAAAATGAAAATAGATTGTAGAGAGTCTTTAATGCCAGGTTGAGAGGCATGGATTTATTCACTAAACAATCAGAGCCTCTGGAGTTTTTGAGCAAGGAAATAATATAACCAGATATTATATTTTGAGATATTTTGTGCTGGAAGTAAGGTAAAGAATAGTTTGAGGCAGAAAGAGAAAAGAACCAAGGACACTAGTTATAAGCTTTTGAGACAATATTAAAGTAGTATTAGTAAGAACTTGAATTAGAGTACTGGCAATGATGATAAAAAAGATAGGGTATGCACAGGTAGAATCAATAGGAGTTGAAGGCTTATTAGATGTGGAAGGTAAAGAAGGAAGAGTCAAAAATGACTAGAATTTTGAGTAACTGAAAAAGTAATAATCTGCTGTCTATTTAATGAGTTTGTCTGACTCTTTGTGACCCTATTTAGGGTTTTCTTGACAAAAATATTGGAGTGAGTTTGCCACTTCCTTCTCCAGTCCATTCTGCAGATGAATAAACAGAGGCAAACAGGGTTAAGTGTCTTGCACAGGATCACACAGCTAGTAAGTATCTGATATCAGACTGAATTCGGGTCTTCCTGACTCCAAGGCCAGCATCCTATCCACTGTGCCACCCAATAGAAATCATTTAGCCCAAAGCTGTTAAATGCATGGAAAACAAGAACCCCTGATACTCTCATGTGGTCCAGTCCATATTAAAATATAATTAGGAAATATTTAATAAAATAAATAAAAACATAAAACATAGGAAATATTGTATTTTTAAAAACCAAGTCAAAATGCAGGCCACAGAGCTCCTTTTATGAACATTAGTGGTCTCCTTTCTATTTGAGTTTGACACAACTGATCTAATTCATTTCTTTCATTATATAAATAAGGAAGCTTGATTTCTCAAAACAATAACTTACTCAACATCATATAGCTATTAAGTTAGGTCAAGGATGAAACTAGGATTTCTGACTACAAATTCACTACTCTTTCTACTACATATCTACTACATATACTACTTGATATCCAAAACATATGGAAAACAAAAAGGTACAGTGGGAAGAATGATGAACTTGGAGTCAATGACTTGAGCTCACATCCCAATTCTGCCATACTACTAGTCTGAAACTAAACAAGTCACTTAATCTCTCTAGGCTTCATTTTCTCCATCTATATAAGAAAGGGACTGGAAAAAAAACTACCTAAATCCATCACTGCTGTACATCTATAATTGATCTTATGACCAAATATCATATTGTGGAAAAGGATGCATTATTTTCTTGGACTTTTACATGGTATTTGCCAAATACCATGATTATTATTTTTTATATTGATCAAATGATAACAAATAAATACTACACTATCTTTGTTTTTTTCAGGATTACTAATTTTTACTTTCAAATTTCCTAAATTTGTTATAGTGATCAGGTATGATAGAGAAATTTTAAAACATATGTTATCTAGTACTTTCAGTGTGAAGTTATTTTGTAGGTTTTTTGAGTTTATCTATAATATTTTTTCAAATTACATATCTTTAAACTTGATTCATATAATTACCTAATGAATAAATTTTAATTCAGAAATTCATGATATTATTTAGAGATAAACAAAGGTTAAGATGCTAGAGTCTCTAAGTTTTAGTTAAACTAAAGTATTTTCTGTCCTTTGAATAGGTCTCAGAATTTTCTACCTCCATGCCCTCAATCACGATATTCTTATTGCCTAGTATGTTCTCCCTCTTCTTGTCCTATTGAACTGCTGCTCTCCTTTAAAGTCTAATAGCAATGCCACCTTCTTCAAGAAGCCTTATTTGATCCTTTCTTCTTAGTAACAAGCTTCCCCCTTGGCTTTCACATAAGTTTATTTTATACTTCTATTAAATTACTGGGTGCTGTTGTGTATTATAATTATCTACATTTATGTCTTATTTTCTAAACTTTGTATCTTCTTCAGTGCTCTGGAAACCACTATAAACTCAAAGGACATTTAGTAAGTTTTTACTGAATGAATGAATGAATGAATGAATGTGGTTCTTAAGAGGTCAGTGATTAACAGGAACTGTATCCACAGATTTCTCTTTCCCAAGAACAAGACATTAAAAAGGATATATTTTTAAAGCAATCATTGAACTAGGAATGGAAAAAAGTGATGAATTGTGTCTGGAGTATTTGTGGTTTAATGGTTTTAGATTTATGAGGAAACTCTGCTATATATGAAAAACAACATGAAAAGACCATCATTACTTATAATATTAAAAACTGATAAAAAGAAAAGTAATAAGTTTTCCAGAGGTAATGAGCAGGCATTGTACTAAAAGGCAGGCCTGCTTCCCACTATCATTACAGGATGCATTTCAGATATTATTGGAAAGCTGCCACGAAAAAAAAAATACAGACCAAAATATTTCAAGATATCTGCCAGTGTTTGGATTATTCTTGAGAGATAGATTCAGTACATTATGTTTATAATATACAATCAGTTTTCATTCTGGAAAAATATTTTTCTTTCTGTCTTCTGAGGTAGATTTAAGATGAATTGAGTAAAATAATTATTTAAATAACTGGTCAAAGAGGATTTAAATTAATAATTAGAAAGATTCATTTTCTGTTTTTATAGAATTTTTGCTATTTAAAATAACCTTGATAAATATGAATCACAACTCAGAAATATGTTTATTTTTTAGAAATAATGATGCATTTTTAGAGTTTTATGTATTTTTCAAAAAATTTTGGTTGTATTAAAAATGTTGGTTGTAGACAAAAAATGATTTATGATTTGGAATTTTTTAAACAAACCTAATTGCTAAAAATATTTGAGAAGTCATTAAGGAATAAATCATCTCCAATTCAATATGTTAATAAAAGATATTTGGAAAATGTCTTCGCCATGACATAGAAGAGACAGATAATATTACCAAAATCAAATTACTACTATTAATAAAAACATATTTAAATTTTAATTTTATTTAAAATAACAAAATTATGCATTCCATGCTATCTTTTAACATTCACAAATTATTTAAATAATATATAATATGGGAATTTTAATCATTTTAGTTATAAAATGAAATATATTTTTAGATTAAATTATACTATTTTAGTGATATCAAAACAAGATATTTAAAGCATTGGGATAGATTTTTGTTTCTTTTTATCTATACACAGGGCATTAAAAAAATAAGCTTTTGTAGTTTTTCAATTCTCAATGGCTTCTAAATTTAGAATTAACCAAAAAGAAGATTACTTCTACACCTAAGAAATAAGCTACTATTTTTAAAAGCTATTTATAACTTCACTATTTCCTTTTGAATTCAAATTCCTAAATCATTAGTTATAGTATTCCTAGAACTGTTTTCTTATATGATTTTATGCACCAGCTGACACTATTCCTGAATAGCTCACCTTAGTCCTGAAATTTATCATGATTCTCATTCTGAGACCTGCCAAAAGTCCACATCATGAACAAACTCTTCTTCAGTCAATAGGTATTTGGTACTAAATATTATGACTATAACAGAAGAAGAAGTTAACAACTAGAGGTAACATATAGTTTATTATGACACTTTTAATAAACGTTTATAAAAAACAAAGTTATGTTGTCTCAAACTTAAGTTATAAATCACTAATAGATTATGGTATTTTCGATTAAGAGCACATTTATATAGGCTGATTTATTACAAATAGTACCTTAACAATGTTTTGTTTTGTTTTTATTCTCTAAAGTAATTTGGAAATATGCTTATAAAGGAGAAGGGGACCTAAAATGCTGCACTCTTTTATCAAGAGATTCTACTACTAAATAGGTATGCTAAGGATGCCAAAGCTTAAAATAAAAGTAAAAAAGGTAACATGGTAGCAAAAAATGAGAATAAAGCAGATATCCACGGATTGGGAGATGGCTAAAGAAACCCCAGGAAATGAAAGCCGTGGAATTTTACTCTTATCATAAAACTGCCAAATAAAAAGAATTTACAGAGATATGTAAGAAGACTTGTATCAACTGATACAGAATAAAAAGCAGAACCAGGAAAACAATATGCAAAATGGCAACAATTTAAAAGGAGAGGAAAATAAGATGAATCCAAACAACATGTAATTATCATGATCAAGCTAGACATCAATGAAGATGTGAGAAAAATGTACTCATTGATAGAGGGAGGGAGGGAGAAAGACAGACAGACAGAGATACAGAGAGACAGAGAATATGTATAATATATGCATATATATACATGTCATATATTATATATACATATTTGGAAGTGACTTTGGATATTCAGCACTGGATCTGGCGTTGGAAGACATCTTCAAATCTCGGTTTTCATTTCTTTTATCCATATAACTATGGACAAGTCCCCTAATTCTGGTCTCAAGTTTCCTCACCTAGAAGAACCAGGAGGTTTCTAACATATAACTCTAATACCCTATGAATTTAGAAAGTTACCTAATCCAATGCCATTTAATAGATAAGGACAATGAGATCCAGAGTATTGACTGCAGTCACTCCATTAGCTGATAACACCATAAAGACAATGGGCAGCTAGATGACGCAATGGAGAAAGTGCCAGGACAGGAGTCAGTTTGACTCATCTTCCTGAGTTCAAATCTAGCCTTTTACACTTACTTACTAACTGTGTGACCCTGTGCAAGTCACTTAACCCTATTTGCCTTAGTTTCTCATCTATAAAATGAGCTGGAAAAGGAAATGGCAAAATCTATCCAGTTTCTTTGCCAAAAACACACCAAATGGGATTGTACACAAGAGTTGTACCTAAGTGAAACAATAAGGATTAGAATCGAGTCTCCTGATTTCTAGTCCAGTTTATTTCCACAGCACCCGACTGTGTCTCACATATTCCTCTTTCCAAGAATAACTGAAAATCAGAAATGTCCAACACTCAGTGTCATAAAATGACAATATGTGAATATGAAAGGATATCATATCATATTCCTGAAGAAAGACAAAAAAGAATAATTATTATTATTATGATACTAAATGAGAAACACACATCAAGGGCATTAGGCTATAGCCTGAAATAGACCTTATAATTATCAATAATAATTCCCACATCTAAACTATCAAAGGTTCAACTTGAAACTATATGCAGAAATCACTTACCATTACCCCTCCACACACAAAATGTTAATAACCAAGGAAGGAAAAATTGCAAATTAAAATGTTCATTTCATTTCTTTGGGATACATTAATTATATATAAATTCACATTGCTTGGAAATTAGTGGATGTTTTTAAAACATCCTTTGTTTTGGCAATATTCCAGGGAAAATCTCTAGCCTTCTGGTGCAGCCTTTGCCATTCCACAAAAAAAAAAAGGGGGGGGGGGTCTTTGGGCTTGGCTCTCAATTCACAATTGAGCAGATGATGGCTAGTGAAGCAGTTGTTTCTTATTTCTGATTATACTTTTATAAAATCCCATTAAACAGAGTTCATTCTTAATTAAGCTTCCTCTCCAAGTTTTATATCATGGTTTTTGGGAGAATATAGTAAATAGAGGTATACTAAAAGACATTCTATCCTCCATGCATATTTTAATTCCTCATGTACGAGGAGGTGTCCTAGAGCACTAATGTCAAACTCGAATAGAAACAGGGCACATTAGATCCCTGAAGCTCACATTCTAACTTAGAAAACCACATGTTTATAATTTTTTTATTAAAACATGCACAAATTCAAATCAGATAGGGACTACATTTTAATCTGGTTTAGGAGGGCTCAGGAGGTTTTGTACTGCATGTGATCCAAGGCCTGACTGTATGTTTGACACCTCTGTCCTAAAGTATCCATTAAACTGAATACCATTTATTTCATTTAAATTCATGAAGTCTCCAACTTAAAACAAGGTTGTTTTTAAAATTCATTCATAAGTCAACTGTTTCATACCCAAAAAGACATTTATCCCTCAAAAGCAAGATTATAAATGGTAGTTAAATGACCAGACAAAACACTCAGTCTATTTAATCCAGAATGTTGCAATAATATTAATAGTACCAGTTTAAGTTCTGTGTTCTAGGAGCAGAAAAGAAAGAGAAGAAAGAAAGAGGAAAAAAAGGAAGAAGATATGAACCTCCCTTTTGCTGGCTTCCATTATGTCAGTTTCTTAAATATGTAGTTTAACTTTGGACAATCTTTTCCCACCAAACAAAAATTCCATTCTCTCAGATGAAGAAAGCAATCTAATTATGAGTTCTTTGAGTTCCTTAACAAAATTGTCTTTTGCCCCTTTTTTGTATCCCCATTGCTTAGTACAATACCTGATACAAAATATTTGTTTAATAAATGTTTCTTGACTAATTGAAGTAACTCAGAGAAATATGAGTATCCCAGTATCTAGCTACACTATGCTTATCAGGATTATTTTTAAAAGATGCTCATCAAAACATATGAATTTTTAATATTTCAGGCCACCTTAAAAAATGAAGGGAACAGTTTTGGATGTGTGGCAAAAAAATATTTTGGATTATAGAAGTCACCCCATTGTCTGGCCAAATTTGATCAGAATATGCTCTTGAGGTAAGTTCTCCTAAATTATTCCTGTTTTTGATAGCTTCTTCTTTAAAAATGAGCTCCTTGAGGGCAAGCTTTTGCCTCCATGCCTATAAAGATTGTTGTTATAGTTGTTCAGTAGTGTCCAACTCTTGGTGGACCACAGTTGTCCATGGGGTTTTGTTGGGAAGGATCCTGGAGTGGTTTGCCATTTCTTTCTCCAGTGGATCCTTTTACCAGGCAATCAGAAGTTAAGTGACTTGCCAAGGACTATACAACTAGGAAGTATCTGAGGTTGGAGTTGAACTCGGGTCTTTCTAACTCTAGGACTAGCATTCTATTCATTGAGCCACTTAGCTATGATTTACCCAAGGATACACAACTAGGAAGTATCTGAGGCTGATTTTGAATTCAGATCTTCCTGTGCTCTTAATCACTGTTCCCAGTGTTCTTAACCATTGAGCCATAGCTGCCTCTTTGACACATATTAGGCACTTCATAAATGTTTACTAACTCTTCTTTCCTTCTTCCACTTCTGAACCCACGAAGTTTTAAAAGCTCTATTTCTTTTTATTTTTCCACACCAATGCTCATTGCAGTGGGATCATGATAGTACGGTATATAGTACCTATTTCTAAGTAAAGAATTTCTAAGTTGAGAACTGACTTCCTTATACATTGTTTGTTTTTTTCTTCAGACCAGACAGACCTATGATTTCATCTTCATAGGAAGCTCCTGAGGAGAAATTACCTTTACCAACAGGCAGATCTGCACTTACTCTACAATTCAAGGTCTTAAAGAGTGATCTGAAGACAATAAGAGGTTAAGTGACTTCCCCAAAGTCACACAAACAATATGTCAGAGAGGGGGAACTCGAACCCAGGTCTTCCTAATCCTGAGCCCAATTCTCTATTTCCTGGACCATGCTGTTTCTCCTTAAATGTTATAATCAGTAATTCAACACTTAATAATTCGATACTTAATAAATTTACTTTCAAGTGAAATTATTCCTAAAAAAATGGAAATCATTCTCTCATTGAAACTCATTAAAAACTTCAGACTGCTATCTGGGCATGACAGGATGGTTTATTAAAAGAAAATCCTAAAAATAATTTTGGTTTGCTCCTGCAATTTTTTTTATTGTTGCTCTTGTCAGTGAGGTTGACTTTAAAAGAATGGGGGATTACACATTTCAGTGTTCCAGGGTGACAGAGAGAAAATGGAGCTGGCACAGAACAGGAAGGCCAATCCAGCTTGAATAAAACACTATGTGTTTCTGCAATCCCTGGTACCAGATCTTTTATCACAAACTATTTTGATTGCATGGAAAGAAAAGCCCTAAGTGAAAATTATTTACTCTACGTCTATTATGAAAAGAACAGATTAACTCCCTAACACTTCGTTCTTTTTGAAGGTGTATTTTCTACCTTCCCGGTATGATTTATATTAATGAGAGGTTTAAAACAGGTTTTAACTGAAGAATGATTGCTGATGGTGAAGTGCAGTAATTATACACCTTATGACAGGACACGTGAATGGTTCACACAAGAGAACTGCCTAAGATGCCAACTTAATCCCCCTTGCATAAAACAGAATACTTTGCAAGCTGGCTGATCTTAAGCTCCAGTTAACAAAAACCCTTTTTGTTGGAGCCTAAAACAAGAATGGGTTAACAAAAGCAAGAAAAAAAGAATCTCATTTTTTCCCCTTCTTCACAAAATATAGTATTACACGACTTAAAGGTTCTGAAATGCCACAATATGGCTGAAAGTCTTTGTGAAAGAAACAAGGTCTTCCTTAACAACAACAACGAAGTTAAAAGATTACAAAGTAAATCATAACCTATTATCAATAAAGACTTTTTCAACATCACATTTACTGCATTTTCCATGAATTTAAAGGTGTGGAAAAATGACCCCATGCCTAGGTAAGAATGAAATGGGTTCATGGGCACAAAGGGGAGGGAGGGAACAAGTAAGCACTGGTGGGCAAGTCAATAGTGTTTGTACCGTTTCTGCATGGCTGCATTTTCTCATACAAGAGCCACTTCTGGACAATAACGAGACCCTAGTAAAGCATCTGCTTAGGGATTAGAGATCCTGCAACCCTGAATGTTCAGTTAACACAAACTGGTCACTTGCTTAACTCTGTGCTTGCCATTCTTCTCATTAAACAGTATATCACCATATACTATCCCAGGTATTTCCTAAATTATTTGCCACAACACTGAAGAAACCATTCAGTTTTTGACATCAACAGTTTCTATACTGAAAAACGTCCTTAAAAGTTACAATTGGCTGGAGAAAAATTGGAAGGAAAATAAGACCAGCACAAAGACTAAATAACAGAAAAGAAAAAAAAAGGAATTTGGAAATTCCTCCTGCTATTTTTTTTTTGGTTGAAAAGTACTGAGAACTAATCATCAAAAATGACAAACTTTTTAAAATGCATGTGATATATATATTTGTGTGTATGTATATAATGCAAAAAATATGAATTAAAATAGTAATCCTTTTATCTACTGATGTTTTCAAGATAATTTTTTAATTCCACATTTTTACAAGAAATAATGTCATAGATTGAACCATGAACACAGAACAAGCACTAAAGAAAATGTTTCTTTTAATTCTATCCCCTTTTTTTTTGACCTTCTAAAACCATTTCATCATGAAGTAATAATCCAACACAACACAACTGCAAAATTCCTTTAAGTGAAGTTCAAGGTTGCCAATTCTTGCCTAATAAACCAACAAATACCATGAGACAAGGTCAAGAGGACATCTACCCCTGCTTTTTGCTTTCTTCCATAGAGTATGTGCTCTGGCAGGATATAGTCAAAAGTAATTCTCTTTAAAAAAAAAAAAAACCTGAGTCAAAGGACAGGAAACTACATTTGTAGCATTTCCTAAACTAGCTGAGGGACCACAATATTTTGAAAAGGTTTTATTATCAAGGGTTCTGCCATTAAAGATGTTTTATATAGACAATATGTCATAATACGATACATTAATAAGTCATTTGAATGTATTGATATTTAATGCATCTGATATCAAAATTAAATCAAATATGATCCCCATCATCTTTCATATGTACTTGAAAAGAAAAATTCTCTGAAAGATGAATGATCAGAAAGTAATCTTTTTAAATTGGTAGAAAAGGGTCACTGTCAAAAAAGAAAAGTATTGAAGTTTGAGGAACAGAGGCTCTTACTTTATGAATTTAGAGTTTTTAATTTTTTATCTATATCAATATAATTGGTTTCCTTTGTAAAACTGTAATCTTATTTTATGCACTTAAGTATATTATTCCAAGAAAGGGTCCATACATAGCCTTCTCTAGGGTGCCAAAGCAGCCCATGACATGCACATACACATTAAAAAGGTCAAGAACCCTCACTTTCAACCTTATCTTTTACAGTTATTTGCAAAGTATTCTAAAAAAAGTATTATAAAAAAGGATGTGAATATTAAAAAAAAAACAGATTAAATAGACTAATGTCCTGAGCTACCATGCTTCAGTCCAATTTGAAATGATTTCTAGATTTGAAGATAACAGAATATGAAAAGAATGTTAGCTATATCATCAAAATGTTTTCCCCAAAATGCTTTAAATGTCTAAAATAATTTGTATATGGTCTTTCAAGTATGAAATTTCTATTAGTCATCACTAGATACTAATTAAAAGAGGAAACAGAGGAGGAAGAAAGGAAAAGGAAAAAAAGAACTAACATTTTTATAGTATCTGTTATGTGTCAAGGACTCTGTTAAGCACTTAGCAATTAGTATCTCATTTGATCCTCATGACAAACCTGGGAGATAGATGCTATTCTTATCCCAGTCTCAGAGATGTGGAAATTAAAGCAAACAGAGGTTAAGGGACTTGCTCAGGGTCACACACAGCCGGTAAGTGTCTGAAGCCATGTTTGAACTCAGGTTTTAACTTAAGCCCCAATTATTTGGTGGAAGAACCTATGATTTTATCGGTGATGGCCACTTCTGGTAAGGAAATGCCCTCTATTAATGTAGTTCATCAACTGGTTAGTATTTTATAATCCTAGACAGTTGCCTAGGGGCACTAAGATACTATGTGATTTTGCAATCACACATAGGCAATATGTTTCAGAGGCAATACCTTAATCCAGTCATTCCATTTTTCTTAGCCACCTCTTCCTTATTCCTATCCCACCAAATCTTAAACACTGTCCTCCTGGAATCACTCTGAGATCAGATAGATAAAGGTTTTACCTTATCCTGCCCAGAGCCAGGACTCTCATTCCTTGAAGAGCCACCCTTTCCAAATCATACCAAACCCTTCTATCTCCCCTTTATGCATTGTCTTCTGCCCCCATTAGAATGGCAGTGTTTTAAGGGCAGAGATCATTTGGCTTTCTTGTGCTTATATCCCTGGTGTTTACTACATACATTTAGAGCTAAAAGGAAACCTGACATTGAAGACAACTCATTCATTTTATAAATGAAAAAAATTAAGGGCCACAGAGGTTGTGACTTGTCTTGGGTACTGTAGCTAATAAGTGTCTGGGACAGGATTCAAACTTAGATCCTCCTGACTCCAAGTCCATTCATTCAACCATTCCTAATTCTGAAGCCAGCTCTTGAACCACTCTGCTGGGTTGCTGCTCTAATGGGTTGTTCCATGCCAAGGAATTGATTCACAGAGTTAGTTGAGTGATTCATCAGTATTCTCGCTCTTCCCTATCCCAAAGTTTGACTCCTAAACTCATGTGGGATGACATATTAGTGTAAATTAAATGGACTGCCAGTGTCAAATCCAGGCTTAAACCAAAGCCCTTGAAGGCGGGGATGTCAGGCCCACTAAGGAGTACCTTTTGACTCACAAATGTCAGAATGTACTCTTCAGGTTGAAAAGTTGGCGCGCTAAAAAGGAATCTAGACACTAAAAACTGATCCATGGTAATGAAAATAGGAATAGTGGGGAGAAAATCTTTGAAAAAGCTATAGTGGAAGTAGCAAAATGCAAAGGATAATCCCAGGCGTGTAGAGACTTGGTCTATTGGCAAAACCTAAGAAAAACTCAGTCCCCTACTCCTTTCTATGTGGTAGATTTGAAGTCTAATTCTCTAACACGTCAGCTATGTGACTATGGGCATGTTGCTCAGCTTTTCTAAGCTCAAATCTGTGCATTCATAAAATGTGAATAAATCATTGCACTACCTACTCCACAGGGGAATTGTGAGCAAAGTACTTAACTCGCCATGGAAATATAAGCTCAAATTACTGTTATTACCACATATCAAAAGTCATTGAAGAGGGATTTAACAGTGATTCACAACCAGTGAGAGATTATCAACTTTCTGTTTATTAACAGTGATGATGTCCAAGCGAGTTACTCCTGCAGTATACAAAAAGTAAACTAAAATCAGAGATTCACCCAAAGGTGCAATACTTTACAGGGACTCGGAGAACATAGAACCCTAGGCCAATTCTTTTCAGGAAGCCCGGTAAGAATCCTACTGTCTTTAAGCAGATTTGCTCATTAAAGCTATGTGTTGGCCACCAGACATGGTCACAAATTCCACTTCCTTATTTTGACTGCTGAAATGATATATGAAATCATCTATTTACTTTTATTCTCCTCTTGCTTCAAGTATTTTTTATGTTTTCTGTTTGTATCTCAGGAAAGAACTTTTATCAATGAAGGTATGCATTTCTGTAATTTGTAGTCTCAGGGATTTTAGAACGCTGAGTTTTGAAGTGATTTGTCCAGGATTGCATAGCAAGTTCTGGGATGGGTCTTCAACTCAAGTCTTCTTATCCCTGAAAACAGCTTTGCCCTGTGCTAATGAAATCACAGTTGCTATACCCATTTATATAGCATGTCTGAATGAATTAATGGTAGAGACTAGTTATCTATCTACCTACCTACCTATCTATGAGTAAGATATTTTCTATGTCACTGTATAACCACATAACAATTTATTCTGTCAGAGTGTAAAAGATAATGATTATGGGTGGCAGCATGCGTGATATAATGGTTAGAGGGTCACCTTTGGAGTTAGGAAGTACCAGTTTCAGTCCCTCTTCTGGGTGACAGCAGGCAAATCACTTAACCTACCCTTTATATGTCCCCAGATAAATCTTATTAACCAATCAATAAGCAATTATTAAACACCAACTATACTCCAGGCATAATCAGAAAAACCATTTTGAACACAGTAATATAAAGGAAACTGACTTTGAGAAATTTCAGAACTCTGAACAATGCAATATGCAATTATGACTTCAGGCAACTGATAACGGAGCATATTTCCCACGTCTTGGCAGAGAGGTGAAGGATCAGGAGTACAGAACGAAACATATGTTTTCAGACATTGACAATTTGTTGTTGCAACTTATTTGACTATAGTTACTTGTTACATGAGAGGACTTCTTTGGGGAGGGACGGGTAATGATAGTGAAACAAAAAAGAAAAAAGAAGATCATCAATAACATTTAAAATAAATAGAAGAGAGCAGAAGGAAGTTCAGAAGGCATGAACAAGCAGGGTGGTTTTGTTCCTACTATATTAAATTTAATATACATATTCAAAATATGTAACAGAAGTTCAGGGTTTCATGAATAAAAGTTTGTTCTTTGTATGTAAAGATGTTTATGTCTGTTGGTTTTTTGTTAAACTCAAAATAAAAAATAATTCTGGGAGGAAAAAGCTCTCCAACAAAACACTATCTTTTTCCAAAATAGAAGGTATTAAATCTGAATTTCTATGACTTTTTATTAACGTGGGTAATGGCATCTGTCTGCCACAATCTAATAAGCTGTTAGTTGGTTTATTCAGAAAAATTATTCTTGACTTCTAAACTGATGCCTGATACTGTTGACAGAATAGTTGACACATTCATTCTCAGAGGTTTCTGAATTTCAAGTACAGGATAGTAATGACTCTAGAGTCAATGCTACCTATTCTCTTTTGTCTCCAATTTGACAACTCAGTGGCATGAAGTTGAATTACTATGTATGTCAAGTCAGTCAGCCTAATGCATAACTGGTATAGGTGGCTAATAATAATAATAAATGCATCCCTTTATATTTGCAAAGTGCTTTACATACAATATCTCAAAGTCGGCACTTAATACGGTCTTGTTGATTAGTTGTTTGATTACACACCCATCCCAAGAGTGATTTCAAAAATGACAGAAAGGGCTTCTGTTGTTCCACCCCCACCTCCATCTCTCCCCACAGACCTTTCCCACAAGGTTTCATGATGCTTAAAATTCCCTTAGTAGGGATCAAAGTCTTTCATTCTACAATTAGATGTAAGACTTAAACTATAATATTCTCAAAAGATGTAACAGAGTGACAAATTCACCTGTGAGCTATAAATATCTGATATTTCCTTTCCTAAGAGCAGGTTTGATGAGGGGAAAACCTTAAGTACTGTCTAGGAGGGCACTAAGTGCTTGTGGGAAGGCCACACCACCTCTGGAGTGGAGGAAGGGCACGGGATGTAGACAGAAAAAGGAAGTTGTGGGTATCTAAAGACCAATTTTTAACTATAGTATAATTATGAATAGGAGTAGCCACAATTTGCTAAAGTACACTGGCATCCTCATGAACCACAGGGCCTCTGTAATGTTAGTTATTATTCTTCTGACATTGGCTATTTGTTAAATAAAAGCTTTTCTTCATAACTATTCTTTGCCCTTGTGTTTGCAATCTCCAGAGGAAGCACTCCTTAAATTCAATTTGAGGGACGCTGTTGGTAACCTTTAGTGATTGAGACAGCAATTAAAATTGATTATTTGAATTCTACAAGCTGCTTACTCTTCTAATTAACATAAAGCTAAGCAGTACCCAAAATGCACCAGTCCATTGGGAATATGGATGGAGAGGTTGATACAAAAAAAATCAATTTTCATCACTCTGGATCGACAGTACTGTTGTGTTGCCATTTTAAAAATATTGATTCATTTGGGGCCAACAAGGGGAAAGAAATCGGTAGCTTCCTTAATAGGCCAAATAGGCCATGTGACACACATTTCACTGCTGTGCTTAAATTCCACAAAAAATATCTTGGATTCTATTTAATGAATGAGGATATATTTTCATGTGGTGTCATTGTTTTACTACTTCCCATGTTTATTTGGACAGATTCATAGTGCTGGGTAGGAAATGTATTGGTTGGCAACTTCAGTTTTGGAAGAGAAAGTAAACACATGCTGATTAGCAAACAGTAAAATCTACTGTGTTTAATTTTGGCTTCTTTAAAACACATACACACGCATACACACACATACACACATGCATGCATGCGCATGCACACACACACATACACACACACACACACACACAGACCACTTTTTGGTGTTAGGTTCCAAGCAAGAGCATTTGTCCCTAAGATATTCCCTAACCCCTTTCTGGAGGTTTTCCAGAATTATATTCATATTTTTTCCCTCCTCTTCTTCCCCTAACACCAGTGGCAAACGCCAACAGAACACTATTTTTAAAAATACTTGTGCATATGGTACCCTACTAGCACAGATTTGCCTCCCAGTCGAACAGTAGGGCCACTAACCCACACAGACTAAACTGCAAAATTATGAACTGCATAAACATAAGAATAATGGTCTCCATAACTAATAAATAAAAAGGTAAAAGCAGTATTTATCAAGCATCTGGAAAGATTGCTTATGCGAAGAGTTACATACCCCAGAACTGACAATCACAAATTGAAATAATTACAAAAGTTATAAATTTTCATTTCAAAAGTTTCCTTATTTTCCAATCATCATCTTGTTTTGCTACTATTTTACTCACAATTACCCTTTTCAAGCTTCAAGAATCCTCTACTCTTTGTTCCCATATGACATATAGATAATATTATAGTCACCATCTTTAAAAAAGCAAAAACCTTAAGTGAATTTATGAAACTACTAGACACTATTAGTTCATGTGGTATTTAGAATCTGACTATATATGACAACTATTCTCCCAATACAAATTTCTTTTACCATTTCTGTAACCACATGGTGGAGTGAAAAAACTATTAAACCTAAGAATCAGGAGACCTAACTCTGCTACTAATTAGCAGTATAACTGTAGTCAAGTAGTTTTCCCTGAGTCTCAGTTTCCTCGTCTGTCATGTGGAAAAAAATGTTTCCACTGTTTCATATGGTTATTGTGAGGAAAATGCTTTATAAACAATGAAATACTATGTGAAAATGAGCTATTACTCTGTCATAATGTCTTAAGATCTCCATCCTACCATTCCATCCTTTCTCCTCCTCAAGCCCTTCCATGAACTCTCCTTTCCAGGCAAACTGAACTTCTCTTTAACCCCCTTCTGTCACCTATTTCTTGAAATATTCTTTCTGTTCTGCCTGCCAAATTTTCTCCTCATCCTGTGAAGCTCAGTTCAAATGGTACTTCTACCACCATGAAACTCTGCCTGTGCCTCCCAATGGTAACAATCTTTTCCCTTAATGCTCTTACTATGGTAGACATATTATATATTATTTTAGTTATCCATGAATGTCTCAATACCTTATGAGATTCTAAACTACATAAAGGCTAGGACTATTCCTTATCTAGACTTCATGACTCCCTTGGTGCCTAGGTCAGTGTAAGAGCTTAATAAATATCTAATGGATTGCACTTGAACTAATTTTCTATAACAACTATTTATGCTAGTCATGATTTACAACATTACAAAGAAACACACTGAATAATGGGATTATTCCCAGTTAGGCATTCATATACCAAGAATTTTAAAAGCGATATCACATTAGTTATTAGTAATTTGTGGCACATATAAAATGATAGCCTACTTACTAGATAAGAAACTTGGGACAAAGTAGGGCAAATGGTCTCACCAAAGGCATCCAAGAAGGCTTGAAGAAAGCAGTAGAGTCACAAGTTGGTGAAATATAGTAAAAAAGAGCATAGAATTTGGAGTCTGAGAACATGGGTTCAAATTCTAGATCTGCGGCTTACTATGTACATGACCATAGGAAATTCCCTTAACTTCTCTGTTACTCAGTTTCCTTCTTTGCAAAGTGAGAAGTTGGAACAAGAGTATCTTTAGTTCCTTTCCAATCTGATATTCTATGAACAGGCATAATAAGCTATTTGAATATGGTAAAGAGGTGATCCTTCAATGGCTAAGTAGGAAAAAATAGGGCATGAAAAATGGCCCATGTAGATACATGCTAACATCTACACAGGTACAGATAGACATGCATGCAAAAAGGCTGAAAGGGTTTATGTATCCAATGAAGCATTTTATATAGTGGTTGATCCACGTCAAATACAAATATGTTGCTAAACAGTATTCAGTACCCAATAAAGACCAAAAGCATTTCCTTCTGTGAAGCCCTGCAGCTGAGGGCTTACATCCGCCAGGTCCAATCAGTTCATTTCCAAACAAAGGTAGGAAATAGCTGTATCCTAGTATTTCATTGTAGACTCATGAGTCAGTGCTTTGGAACTCAGAATCTTTGGAACTGACTATCTGTTCTTCACGTCTCTTGCGGCACACACACAGAAAGTACAGATAAACAGTAACGCAGTTTCACAGACCACTAACTCCAAGTTACAAAAATGAGTTTGTTTTTTCAACAAGAAATGTCTTTATCGTCTCTCTTTCTCTTGTCTTTCTCTCTTTCCCCCCTCATTTCTTCCCTCCCTCTTTTTCTTCCTCTCTCTTTTCCTTATCTCAGTCTCTTTTTCTCTCTCCCCTACTCAATTTCTCCCTCTCTGTTTTCTTTCCCTCCTAATCTTTAACCCTTAATTTGCTATGTGTCGTCCCTAGCAAAGAAGCTAGCAAAAGACTGATGCTTCTCCCAAAGCATCACTTCTTCTAAAAGAGAACATAAATTACTTAAAATTAAAATCCTAGAGTGGGCATGGAGATGATCCTTAGTTCTCAAAGACTTTGCAAGTAGACCACAAGTTAATAGGACATACTATCTACCAAGTTAGAATCTGAAAGTTTGCTACCTGGGGATGATTGATTTTATAGCAATAATTAAACAATTAATTAAATAATAACAAAGAAGACCAGCTACCAAGTCATGGAGGTGATTGCAGCACACCCTAATGAAAGATGAACCATGACAAAAACAGGCATTATTTCTTATATCAAAGCATCATTTATTGTAGGAAAGGGAAAATTTGCATTCGGCTATACAAAATCACCTACTAATGTGTCCCATTAGGAGCTTAACTGGGTGTCTTCTTAAAAGAAAATAAAATCCTCATCATTTACCCAAAGAGATTTGTAGCTTCATGAGCACAGGAGATCACCAGAAGGATATGAGGAGTAAGCAAGAAGAAAGAAGGGAAGGAGTAGGAAGGAAACAAGGAGAATGAGTAACTTCACTTTTGCAGTATAGGAAAACACACTAATAATAATGATTGGTGGGAAGCATATTAAAATTACCAAAGAAAGAAAAAAGAAAACAAGTAAAATCATGACAAATATAATATTGAGAAAATGGCTAAAAAAGTTATGGTACATGAATATAATGAAATATTACTGTAGCAGTCTAATATTAACTGAAATATAGTGCTTTCCTTCAATTCTAAATTACACCCAAAAACAAAGGTAATGATTCTATACCATTCAGGCAATATCTCAAATAACACTTTGGCAATGTTCCAGTGTTTTATTATACACGCAAATTGGGTACATGAAAGTTCTTGGTATATCCTTTAAGGAAAGTTTGTACGTATTCTACTAATATTTCTTTCAGTAGATTAAGACCAAAAGTTATGAAATATTCCTGAAAAAGTTGCTAAACATTCATTTCTTTTTATATAAAGATCATATTATCCTACTATATATACACTTTCATGTGCCTCAGTGAGGTAATTTTTACCTATTCTTCCCTATTCCAGGATGTATAATGCTTCCATTTTAAACCATATGGTAATGGAGCCAAAAGAATTTAAATTGCCTTCCAAATGTGCATCCCATTATAAATGGTGTGAGAGATCTTACTATTCAGCACTTAACTTGGAGCATAAAGAGGAACCAAAATGAGACTGCTTCAAACTTTATCCAGAAACTCAACAGTTTTATTTGTTTATGGAAGTACCAAAAAAAAAACAACCTTATGCAGCACAGTTTATAAAACAAGAGCAATTTACTGAATGCAAAAGTAAAGTTAAAAGCAAAGGATAGTAACAGCACTATCTCATTACACACAGTTGGCAGTGTATCCAAAGCACCATGGTCAAAAGCATGATACAGTCTGTGCTGTGCTTCTGCCAAAAAGCACTCCCTAACTCCAAGTCTCTTCAGCCATCATCACCACCTCATTTGGCAATCCCTCCAAAGCCTCAGTTCATCTACTTTCAATTTACTCCATCCAAAGCAGACACAAACTTTCTAGTTTTGTGGGCTATGAGGATCACAAGAAAGTAACATTGGCAATTGGTGGTGTAAGAGTTTTGAGTTTATGAAGCCAGAAGTCAGTTAAACCGTATCATTAAAACTTGCTTGTATATCAAGTTCAGCATGTTATCTCCATTTCTTAGTTTGGGGTTTCTTTCCCTCTCATTACAATTCCAAAGGGCATTTCTAAATGTGCAGCGGCTCCTGAAGTCGGAGATAGAGGATACCTGTTGAGAAAGCACTTAGACACCAACGGTATTTTTTAGGCAAATGAAAGAAGGTCAAAGGACTCAGTAAGAAGTTGACATTTAACAGTTTCTAGGCTAGAGTCAGATGCCTTAAATTGCTACTTCATGCAAGTTCCACACAGTCTATTAGGTCATCCGTTGGTCTAGCACATTCGAGCATATCTTCATGCTTCACCAGTCCCATTTATTGAATGCCTACTGTGTTCAGGGTCCGTGCTCTCTGACCTTACCACCTAGGAGGTAGGAGGTAAACATGTAAATAGTTACAGAAAAATATATTTATATCTTTACGTAGCCTTTATCACCCAAATAAATATGAAACTAACTCTGGAATCATAAATTGTTGTGTCAGCTCAAGCCTCCAAATGCACACTCTACAGCCTTCGCCAACAGATACTCACATCTTAAGTTTACAGCTTGCCAGATTTCTTTGAAAATAAACAATAATTAATGACAATTTCCATAGATTTTTCCCTCTCTATTCTTCAACAAACCTTACACCTAGAAATGGAGCTACATAAGCTACTTTTGGATCAGCGCCCACAAACATATGTTTCAAAATGAGTAATATATACAGGTTAGTCTGCTGCGTACCAGATGTAAGAACAAGCAAATCCAGAAAAACCAAGCTATCACTTAGATGAGGAAAGATACATATAACCCACACCCCATGCTAGCAAAGTGTTCTGAATTTCACAAAGTTTTCTTAAATAAAAATCTGTAAGGGGTCCAACTTTACTCTTCTTAACTCTTCTACTCTTTATACTTATTATACTAACAATGAAGGGAGGCTGCTCTCTTTTAAAGTTTTCCCATGAGCCTTTCTGACCAGGCCTCCTAACATATGCTGGCATTCAATCAAAGGACTTGGTATGAAAGCACAGAACAATTCCAAATGAAGAACCTGTTAAGTAAAGCCGTCACAAAGAGGTCACAAAGCCCATGCCTCCATGCAATCAGATCCCCAAGATATTAAACCTACACTACTTAGAACTTCAATTTGGAATTCTTTGAAATGGCAAGTAGTTAGTCAACTTGAGAAAGATAGGGTGGGTTTGTCAGACCATTCCCAGAGCAAAAGGAATATGATGCTACCTGCACTCATCTTTAAGTAGCTTATAGAGTTTCCCCATAATCAAAGTCAAGGGTTACAAAGGAACATGATTGTCACTTTTTTTTAATTGCAACTAACTTTATTAAAGGAAGATGGAGGTTTTACTAAAAGTCTAAAGACACTAAGGTTCAGTCTCAATTGCACCCCACTATGTAAATCAACAAGAACCTAATTGACTACAGCAAAGTTACTTTTTTTAAAAAGTTACCCAGAGAGTCTGTGATGAAGAAGCATAGATCAGACACTGTCCCACCTATGCATAACCTTTTCAGGCCATCATGATTTCTTTCCTTGGTCTATACATCAGAGATGTCTACTGAAGGGGGAAGGGGGAAAAATCTGCAGCGAAAGCCAAGTTTTAATTTAGAATTTAATAAAAATTGATTAAGCATCACAGAGCACAAACAAAGCTGCTCCATAAATCTTTCAGCTCTTTTTGTGCTGGAATGAAAGAAAACACTGTCTGCTGAAGCAGATGACAGATGCTGGCTTAAAGATAAGTATTATTTATACTTCTGTACCAGATTTCTTCTGATGCATCTCTTATCATGCATGGGTATATGATCAACAAAGCAATTATTCTATATGAGTAAAAGACATTACATTGTACCCTTGATCCACAGGAATGGTTTTTAAGGAGTTCAAGCCAATGGTCCAATTAAAGCAAGATGGAGAGTGGAGAAAGTTCTGAGAAAATACTGAAAGGGTTGTGATTAGAAACATACCTTTACACATGTACTAATGAATATATATGCCCTGAAAATATACTCTTGTTCTGAACATATGCTTATGCATTTCAAATGAACTAAGCATGTTTGGAATATAAAAGCTTTAGTACATCTAAATACGTGAAGATGAATCTGCATTAAGCTATAGTCATTTATATAGCATCCAGTGGGCAATACCTTGAAACAATTTCAATTGTGATGTCAAAAAGTAACTACTATGAGTAAGTTTGTGAACACTTGGCTATCAGGTCTACTAAATTTTTAAACTTAACTCTTGAGTCATAAAATATTTTTGAGTCAATATCTTACTATAAATTTCAAGTTATTTTAGACTTTGTTTTTTTTAAAAGCCCAGCAAAGAAAAGAAAACCCTCAAAAACTTGAAAACAAAATCAACTGTTTCCAAAATTCTAAAATAAAGCTCAGGGTTGTAAAGGTCAAAATGAAAAGTGAAAGAGTAAGTTTGAAAACACAGAGGAGCTTTCATGTGATAATGGTAAAGAAATTAAATATGCCTGATTTCTTAGAAATTTGTGTATTTCTCCTCATTATTTAAAAATTAGCAGTATAAAAAAGATATACACATTTGTACTATTTTGTAATTCTAGAAGATAATATTCAATAATTCTCCTGACTTGTGCAGGAAAATTCATTTACAAGAATGTAGCTAATATAAGCAGATATTTTCAGGAATTGTCATTGTTCCTCTCTCTTTTGTAGCTCCACAGAGAAACAACTATCTTATATGTCATAGGGTCCTAGATCTAGCATTGGAAAGGGCCTTGGAGGTTATCTCATCCACACTTGTCATTTTACAGATGAGGAAACTGAAGTTCAAAAGGTTAAGTGAGTTGCCCAAGGCCAGACAGCTAGTATATGGCAGAGCTGGGGTCTGAACTCTGGTCATCTCACTGCAAACCTGGGGAAATTTCCACTATACTACATTGCCTATAAACAAGGAAATAACTGATTAAAAAATTCTAGATTTTTCTCTTTTCTAATTTAAGTAATTTTCCTCATTATGAGGAGATATAATTACATAGCAACAATTTACAAAAGCTATAGTATCTGAATTGGACAACTGTAATAGAATGATTACTCATCAGCTTAGAAAAGCGTACCCAGGCCATTTTAAAATAGATTTGCAAAAAAGTTAAGCAAATACTGTGAATAGGGGAATGAAAATATTTTATAGTAGCCAGTGTATTTTGCATCAGTGACCTAAGGAGAAATTTTAGAACAATGTAACAAACTATAACTTCAAGATTATAATCTCCATGAGGGCTAAGATTATTTTACTTTATCTTCATATTGCCAATGCATATAATAGGTGCTTAATATTTGTTGGTTTAAATTAAATTTGAAAATAAGTATGACTATAATTCAATAAAAATGTCCAAAATAAGCTTCCTAAACAATGTTAATCTTCATCATCACCATAATGCCCCATAGAAAGACAATTTTTAATTCAGTCCTCTCAAAAAGAAAAACACCATCTGCCTATACCAATTACCCCTTCTGGCTACTAGGTATGCTTCATATTTACCTTTGGAATTTTAGTAATACAAAGTTCAGTTTGGCAAAATTGTTCAAAATATATTGTGGCCAAAATGATAATTAGGTTCATTCATTTTCATGAATGGGATCAGGTCAGAGACTGGACCCATCATTCCACTAGTTTAGGGAGCATCTAGAGTAAGGAAATTCTTGTCTACAACTTAGAGAATGTCCTAGGACACTAAGTTAAGTGAATCACTCCAAATCACACATACATTATACACTGGAGAAGCAATTCAAATATATATATTCCTGGTTCCCTTGCGAGTTTTCTTTCCATCATGCCAAGATACCTCTTCATAATTTTTGCAATGTAGCACAATTCACTATGGAATAAAAAATTCTGTCTCTACACACACACACACACACAAGGTATGTATCCTAAATCCCCATATATTAGATGCCACTAAGAGGTCTACATAAGAGGGCAAATATTTCTGTGCATGTGTGGTCCCCATAAAACCACTAATGAAATGCCATGGCAAATGTTGCTCGGATAGTCCTCAATTAAGTGATGAAACACTTTTAAAAGACTCTGGTGTGATGCCCAGTGCATACAGTTTTATAAACAGACTAATTAATCTCCCAACTGCCTAACTGCATTACCACCATTTTACAGACAGGTAAAACTGAGTACAAGAGGTCTTTCAAGAGTCATTCAGGAATACATGGTGAGTCAATGTCCTATCCTAGAATATAACTCTGCCATCTTGGCTCTCAAATGCCTGACCTGTAGTTCAATCCTACTCACTTCCCAAAGGAAAATGTCACATTATTCACTGTTTCCAAAGGTAAGAGTTAGCAGTCAAAAGCCAGGGACAGTCCTGCTGGGCATCATGTCCTCTGCATCTTAGTGTCACCTCAGAGATTAGCCAAACTTCCAGCTAAACTTAACATTGTGGCTCAAATTGCCATTTCATACATGATTTTTCCCTTCACTGCCAAATTTCACACATATGAATGACCAATAGGTCACTTATGAAAGTCACAGACACTGACAGTCATTTTTTGCCTCTCTCTCTCTCTCTCTCTCTCTCTCTCTCTCGTTTTTCAGTTCCTTCTGAGGATGCCATTTCAGCAATATATATTGGCAACAGTGGAAGTAAACAAAAAATTGTTTTAATGCCATTTGATGTATGGTAGGAGAATACCTAGTACTTCCTATATCCATGACAGAAATAGCCAGAACTTGTAGCTCCATTCCCAGCTGAGCAGTTATGGCCATAAAGGATCAGCTCTGTATTCTACAATGTGTACAACAAGAATATAAAAAACAACCAACTATACCTATATTATATCAAGTCCCAAAGTGAGCCTCTGACGGAGGACACCAAGGGACAGTAGCCAGAAAGCATGGGAGACAGATGGGATGGTAGAAAAAAAGCAATGGAATGAGAAAATCTAGGACCCAATCCTGGTTCTGACAGCCACTTGGGTAATCTTAACTTCTCTAATCTTTCATTTCTTTATGCAGGAAGAGTGGTAGGAGATGGGAAGAAATATTATCTTAGCAAATAGCTGCCCATAGTTCAAGGAAATAAGGAAAAGGGGAAGAAAAGGGGAGAGAGTTAGAGACAGACCTGAAACAGAGACCTCAGAGATTTTTTTTCAGTGAAATGCAAGTTCAATAAGCCAACAATGCCACATGGCAGCCAAAAAGGATAACATAACCTTAGGGGGCAATAATAAGATCACAGTATCTAAAACAAGAGAGGCCGCCCAACTCTCCCTGCCCAAATTAGTCCAAATTGGATGTTTGGTGTCCAGGTCTGGGGACCATGTTTTAAAGAATCCATAATAAACTGGGGAGTTTCTGGAGAAGATGACCAAGAGAATTGGAGTAATGGGAGGTATTTAGCCTGGAGACAAAAACATTATAGATATTTCTGAGTATTTGAAGTATTTGATGGGAGAATGATTACAGGGTTTGGTTTACTTGGCCCAACCTACCAATGGATCACAGTTGAAGGGAGCCAGATTTTAGAATGATATAATAAATCAATTTCCTAATCTGTGGTGCCTAAAAGTAAAATAAAGCCTCTAGGCAGTACAGTGTGTAGAGCACTAAACTTAAAGAGTCAAAAAGGCTTGAGTTCAAAACTTACCGCAAACATTTACCTGGGCAATTCATTTAAACCTTCCTCAGCCTCAATTTCCTCAACTGCAAAATGATGGGATTGGACTTTGATGGCCTATAAAGTCTCTTCCAGTTCCAGATCTATGATGCTAAAATAAGCTGCCCGACTCAACTGAAGGTAAGCTCTGCAAAATAGTCTGGATAATCATTTATTGAACATACTATAGAATATACTGTGTTCATGTACAAGGCTGGGTTAGATAACTTCTGAGGTTCTTCCAAGTGTGAGGTTCTGATTTCAGGATAAAATTAATATTTCAGCAAATACTTTGCAAATAATAAAACATGTATCATTAATTCTCTGCTATATTTTAATCTAAAAAGATTAAGAATATAGCCACCCTCCCCCACTATCATCTACAAATTATTTTAAACATCTACTGAATCTGTTCGTAGTCTATAAAGTCTCCAGTTGCTGTACCTATAGGATTCCAGGGGAGCACAGACAAGCTGAATAATTTACCCCAGAGGAGGGCTCTGTATTCTCTCACACCATATTCCCTTAAAGCATTTCATGCCCAAGCAAGAGGGTCCAATGATACTATTTATTAACAGGTCTACATAGGGATAGAGATGTTATCCTTCTCCTAGAAACACCAACAAGAATGCCAAACACCCTGTGCCTATTCATTTTCCTAAAAAACAAAAACAAAACACCTGGGCCAAGCAGGTGTGTGAAATTTCTGAAATCATTTATCCACTAACTCCAAAAATTTTAGTCTATTTTTCTTTTCTATATTTCTCAGGTTTGCCAACCAAACTAAAATTTCACCAATATTTTTCTATCACAATGTGTGTGTTTGTTTTTTTTATTATCTGAAAGGTTTTGAGATCTGCTATTGATAGAGGTAGATTTTCTTTCTACAACAGTAAAGTCTCAGCTAGAATTGCATCAGCTGGAGTGGTGGGGTGGAATAGAGGAGGAGGAGAATGAGTCTGTAGTTTAAAGAAAGTGCAATATAGTAAGTGCCTTACTTTCTTGCTTTAAAAAAAAAGTTCCCATATAACTAATTGCCTTGAATTTCTAATAACAAGTAGCTTTAAAATGCAAAAGAGACTTTAAACTGTTTCCAGAGCTTCAAGTGGGATCCTACAGCATCTCAAACATGACTTTTCTGTTTTCAAGGGTTGAGAGTTGGGAGGAAGAAAGGAAAACTTAAGCCTTTTTGACTCTTTAAAGCCACCTATAGCAATACTGGTGAACATTTTCAAGATCGCATGCCCAAAGTACAACTTCAAGCTGCCTGTGAGCCTCTTGCATTACCCCAGACAGCAGAAGGAGGAACTGCTTGCATTGGGTGGCTGGACAGAGAGGCTGCCATGCCAAAAATGCCCTCTGGCACTGTGGAGAGGAGAAACAGAGCAGCCCCAACACCTATGCCATAGCTTCACCAACACAAATCTATAGCTTCTGCTCAAGTTGGGAGTCTGAGAAAAATCTCTGACTTTTTCTTACATTTTCCTAAGGTTTCCACATGAAAAGTCTAATCAAAAACATTTTCTTCTACACCCAAGGAAAATACATTTTCTTCTATGATGATATCATTTACTAAATTTAGTTTTAAGAAAAATAATCTTAAATAATCTTACTAGAGTCTTGATTTCATATTGCTGAAAGGCTACTTCTACTTACAGCAATCATGGACAACCCTGATGTTTTATACCTCAGAGAATAAGATGATATCTTAGGGAAAAAAAATCAAACATAATTAAACATGCCAATTTATTTCTGTGTTGGTACTTAAGACATTTAAAGGGCCTGCTTTCCTCATTTATCAACAACATTCAATTTTAATTATTTTTTCTACCTAGTGGAAGAAAGAGGCTATTGAGTTACCACTATTTCCAATTAAGACTAACTAGATAAGTAAATTGGGAAATAAGTTTTTATTCCTGACAATTTATTCTTCTTGAATTTGATAATAACCCTGATCTTCTATTTCAATTAATCCCTTTCATTTATTTAATTTCATTAATTTCATTATTTAATAATACTATGTGTCCATAATTTTACTAGAAAGAATATTCAAGGTTAATAATAATAATGATGACTCACATTTATATAGTACTTTTAAGCATTTTTTTTGTCAATAATGAATAGGCTTGAATCTTTTATTCTCACTGTCACCAGCCTATACATCCTCATTATCTACTCCCTAGATTACTTCAATAGCCTTCTAATAAAACATCTAGTTTCCACTTTCTCTTTTATTTTATTCATCCTTCTTACCACTATCAGACTGTTTTGTTTTCTTTTGTTCTTAAGACCTGGTGGGGTTAGTGGACTATCAATTCATGTCATCCCTTTCCTCAAAAATCTTCAGTAGCTCCCTGCTGCTGCTGCAAGATCCTCTATGGTTTGATGCCAAGCTACATTTCCAAATTTAAGATTCCTGACCATATACTCAATGCTCCAACTAAACTGTCCTCTGAATATTCCTTGTGTATCCCCCATTTCCATACCCTTTGCTCATAAAGTATCCCAACCTGAAGAATTCCTACCCATCCTTTAAAATTCACTTTCACCAATTTCATTCTCCCATTCTCTATTCTCCTTCCTGGAATTTCACAAGCAACATTTTGGTACCTCTCTAACAAACTTATATTAATTTGAACTCTTGTTTCTTATTTACATAACACATCCCTTGTCAAGACTATGCCCCATAAAGACTAGAGGGGCATGTCATCAAAATTTTGGATCTCTCCAAGTATTAGGATGCAGACATTTTGTTCACGTGGAGGACCTAACAAATGTGTACTACTGAACTGAATTATTTTTATGATATGTTTCCCTGGCTTGCTATTGCATAGTGTTTTACAATTCACATAATTAGAAATGATGGCAATTTAATAAGGAAAGAATCCAAAATTTCAAGAAAAACAAATTACTAGCATTCCTCTGAAACATGCACAAAGTGACGAAATACATATTCTCCCCTTTGTCTTTGATGTTAGTTGCTCAAGGAAGAAACTGAGAGTGGAGTAATTCACAGATTTCTAAAGTGAAGAGAGGCGTCCATCCCGTCCAACCCCTGTGTTGTAGAGAGGAAGGAATTAAGGTACAGAAGTTAAGTGACTTGTCCAAGGTGAACTGAAGGTATGAAGCCTTCCTTACAAGATTTCATCCATCTATATAACCATCCATAACAAAGTAGGAGATGGATGCATTGTCTCCAAAGAGTTAATCTTTAGCAACTTGAGTAAAGAACACTAATGGCAAACTGCCCATCATTCTTTTAGACAGAGCTTGTCAAAAAACTAGGGCAGCTTGTCCAGCTCAGCAGTCAACTGATTCCTAGTGAGCTCAATGGGGCTCCCAGCCAAGCCCTGAGATTGCTGCCAGCCCCTTGGGTATTCAAAGGCCAAGTTCCAATGTGGTTTACTTTGCCAGAATCACATGGTGTCAGTGCTATTTTCTCCCAACCAGAATAACCAGTCATTCAGGTTACTGCAAATGGTATGCAAACAAATGGTATCAGCTCAGCAAGGGCTACACTTCACTTTAAGAGGTTACACACACTCAAAAAGGTGCTGCTCACCTTTTCATTGTGTGCTCTTGGGGTCTCTGGAGGGCTACTGCCACAGATAAATGAATACCAACATGTTGGGTGACTGACCCAAATCCTTTTGCGGAAGGGAACTCTACAAACCATTTTAATGAACACAAATGACTTTGAGTCACAGGGACTAGTGTACTTTTACTTCAATAAGAGGGGAAAAAAACAATTCTTCTAACTTTTGTACACAGAATTTGTGCCACCACAGTTCTGTTACTGACCCATTATCAGACTTCAAGTGACATTTGGGCCTCAGTTTCTTTAACATAAAAAAATGCAGAAGTTGGACTAGATCATTTCTAAGGTCCCATTTCTTCTGCAGCTTTCTCCATAGGTCTGCCTTAGATATCCAATCCCCTTGGCTTACAATTCAAGAAGGGACCTCGATGCACATACACTTCACATTCTTTGCACTCTGGTCATGCAGATATCAACATCTATAGCTAACAGATTTTTCTGGTGTTCTCTATCTACTAGACTATAAGAGCCTGAGGGCAAGAGAGATGTCTTGCCTACTTTTTTATTGCCTTTGGCAGGCCAGCACCAACCCTTGCCTGCATCAGTCACTAAATAAATATTTGTTCTGTGAGATGGTACAATACTGCTAGGCTGTATGCATTTAAGGATGATCATAGTCGGTTTGGTTGGTTTTTTTTATTTTAATTTTTTTAGTGACAATGCAGCTTACTTCCCTAAAAATCCTATTTTAGTCTTCTATCTCCCCAGATATTTTTACAGAATTGGGGAGGAATACCATTTAAAAAACAAAACAGAGGGCAGCTGGGTAGCTCAGTGGATTGAGAGTTTAGACCTAGAGATGGGAGGTCCTAGGTTCAAATCTTGCCTCAGTCACTTCCCAGCTGTATGACACCTGGGCAAGTCATTTGACCTCCATTGCCTACCCTTACCACTCTTCTGCCTTGGAACCAATACACAGTATTGACTCCAGGACGGACGGTAAAGGTTTTTAAAAAAATAAACAAAAAAACAAAACAAAACAAAACAAAACAACTTCTTTTCTGGAGTAAAAGAAGTTGAAGCTTGGTAGAAAATAAACAAATTCTCAATGAATTTAAGGTGTTTTTCTACTGATTTCTTCAATATTTCCAGGTTTAAGTCTCTCAGTCTCTGTATTTATCTTTTTCTATTGTGAGAGTGACATAGAACACTTTTTTTTTTCACTAAAAAATAGGCCTATGCTCAGGCAGCATAATTTTAAAAAAGTTAATTACATTGCGTTTCCTGCTTGATTTCTAAATACATAGAACCAAACCACAAAGTATTCAAATGAAAAAGGGACACCAAAATAGAGATTCCACCTCTCTCATTTTACAGAAGAGACAACTAAGAAGCAGAAAAGGGAAGGATCACAAAATTGTCAAAGAAAGACCTGGGACTAGAAACCAAGTCTCTTGACTTGGTCCTTTTCCCTTTCCTTTACAACAAACTGTTCACTCAGTTTCTAATTTCCTGTCATTTTTTAACTGGCTTTTTCACGTACAAGAACAAGAGGGAGAACATGTGCTGCATAAGAAGCATAACTGACTTTTTCACCTGGGGAAAAAAAGAGGAAAAACATATGTGATGTAAGAATCATAACTAATTTCAGAACATTAAAAAAAAACAAGTAGCCATCTCAGAAATAATACCCCAAAATCATATGAGAAAATCTAATAATTCCAGTAATTATTCTAAAAAATGATGTTATGCATGCAGCAGGAATCATGCTAAAAGCATTTACAAAGATATTGAAGAAAATGGAATGGCAACAAGGGGCTTAAATTTTACTAACTTAAATTTCTGTCTCCCTCTGTTAAACTATCTATCCACGGTTTTCTATTGAAAACAAGTCACTTTTTATCTCCTCCCACCTAACACATAACTGCACCTATGATTATCATCTATGTTCACTTCAGGTAAACCAGTTGTTCCTGTATACAGAAACAATGCAATAAGGAAGCAACAGTAAAAAGTAAAAACGAAATATAAAAATTCCCTTTAGCGCAAAACTTAATTTTAGACTTTATAAAAATACTCAACTATGAAAAAAGTTCAGGCTTGATGATAATTAAACACTTTCAAAATCCAAACTGATTTCCATAGGCATCCCACCAAAATGAGGTGCTGAGATTAATCTATACTGACAAGTGTATTTCTTCAGGCTATTCAACTTGCCTTTGGAACTGGGTAGGGGTTTTTTGATCTTCCAGATACAGCATAATCTCGTGGTCTGAGTATAGTAGTAGAAATGAACAAGAATATTTAGTCTAGTATGTACAAGCTTCTTTCAGTGAAAAGGGATCAACTCTTATGTAATTAGTCCAAAGGTCACCACTAGTTAAAATATATCTGGACAATTTGGCAATTCCCTAGGCTGCAATTCCAAGTAAAGATGGACACCATGTCGAGGAAGCACAATCCACAGGTTTTGGTTTTCTTCCAGACTCGACCAGTCCAACTTAATCCAAGAAAAAGATTTTGGTGCATTTTATACAAATGAATAATATTCAAATAAATCACATGGTATGCAAACTAATATAGAATCTACCAGATTATGTTCCATAATATTCTGACAAGAAAAACAACCTGGAGTGTCACAGCTTTTCGGACTCAGTGAAGTAGCAATTCAATATAAAGGAGTCTAATCTAATGTTTTTCCACATGCATTCTGTAATTTCTTATATTTCATGTTTACATTATAGCAATTTTTAATATTTGTGGCATAACTAAATGACTTACCTATTATATAACTCATATTCTGCCCATCCATTGTTGGTACTTTGTTGGGGAGGTGTGGAGAAAAGGGAAAGCGAACAGGAGTCAGTAAGGTATATGGGTAGAGTGGTGACGAGAGAATAAATTTAAGGACTCATTTCTAGTGGCCTGGAAGAATTAATTCAGTATCTAAATAGGTTAAATGTGGTTCTGGCTTTCATTCTGAGAAAATTTCAGTAAATTTTGGAAAGTCAATAACACAAACAATTTTTGTTTTGCTGAAGAATGTAAAACTGCTAGGAAAATTAGCCAGATGGAATAAATGTTTGATCTCTAACTGGACACACACACACACACACACACACACACACACACACACACACACGTGTGTATGTGTGTGTATGTGTATATATATATATATATATACATATACACATATACATATATATATATATATATTTTTTTTTTTAGCTTGGCACCTCCTTGTGCTGACAGCTCCACTATGGTGGCAACAACTGCCTGTGGGCAAACTGTCATGTAAGCTCTCAAAGGAACAAAGATTGTGCCCTACCTTTTCTACCCCATCTGGGTCTAGGAATCTAGCACAGTGCTTTGCATATAGTAAGCACTTAATAAATGTTTTCTGGATCTTTTTTTTAACTGAAACCATAGCTTTGGTTTAGTATTCTTGCCAAATAACCATAAAGGTTTAACAAAGCATGATATAAAGTCTGCATGCTTATCACCAGAAGTACAAGTGATACGTAACATAATTAACAAGAACAGTTTGTTCTTGTTTCCGTTTATATAAAGTGATTTACAGGGAAGTAACTGATTAATCTTCCCAACACCCTTGCGAAATAGATAAGAAATAATTACAACCCCCTTTTATAGATGGAGAAGGTGAGGTGTGGGGAAGTTGAATAATTTCTCAAAGTCACAATGTCAATCACTAGAAGACTAAAGAAGTCTTCGGTGGCAGATATAAATTGCCTTTTGCATATCTTGTGCAACTTAACATATGGTAGGAATTTAAGAAATAGCAAAAAAATAAAAAATGAAATAATATGATGATTAGCAACTGTATGGTATAAAAATTAACCTGAGATTTCTAGGTTGCTTTATATTTTCTTCTGTTTCTAATTATTTTACAAAGAATGATTTTAATTGCCTTTTTTTTTCAAGTCAAGAAACTAAGTACCTACTATGTGCTGAGCACTGTGATAAGCTCAAGGGATACAAAAAAGGCAAAAAATAGAAGTCTAACTCAAAAGACTAATTTTCCTTATCCAATGTTCCCATCTTCAAAATGAGATTAGGACTCAATAACCACTAAGATTCTTTCCATCTCTAACATTCTATAACTCCAATCCATCATAACACGAAAAGGAGAGGGAAAAGGCTCTCCAACCTCTAGGGAGGCTGAAGAATTCTAAAAACATGGGGAAATTCCATGATCATGTGCTTATTTCTTTGTCTCCTCTCCATCCAATCTGTCTCCCAATTTGCCACAATAAATTCAAGATTAAAAAAACACATATATACACAAAGCAGGGGACAGCTGGGTCACTCAGCAGATTGAGAGCCAGGCCCAGAGATGGGAGGTCCTTTGTTCAAATCTGGCCTCAGACACACTTCCTAGCTGTGTGATCCCAAGCAAGTCACTTGACCCCCATTGCCTAGCTCTTCCCACTCTTCTGCCTTAGAACCAATACACAATATTGATTCTAAGATGGAAGGTAAGAGTTCTAGAAAAAAAAAACATAAAGCAAACACTTGTTCCACTCATAATTCTCTTTTTTATAAAATGATACATAGAAAACACACATGGATTGATACAGAAAATAATCAGGATAAATATTAAGCATAAATATTACATGTCAATATATTAAGCATATGTTATCTGAAGTCTTATTGTTGTCCCCCAAATTAAAAATGAAATTCCTTTCAAAAGATTTAGACTTTTTTGCACCTGAATAAAGTATCCAGCAATTTTGAAAATGTTTCTCATTCACGTCCTGCTTTTACTGCTGTAATTGAAAGAAAAAAAATTGAAAAAGAAAGTAAAGAAAGAATACTTTGGGAAATGGAGAGGAAGAAGCAGGGATAAACCAGCTGAGTCTCCTAAAAGTATTGGATTTTTAATGCAATACATTTATTAAGCACTTACTATGTGCTAGGCACTACAATGGGGGGACACAACTTAGAAAAGCACTAGGAATTCAAGTAAGAAAAAGAAAGATAGTACCTGCCTTCAAAGAGTTTACAATCTAATGGGGGAAAAGAATACACAAAAGGAAGTTGAAGGGGGAGAAATGAGATGGGGGCAGCAGGAGGATGAAGATAGAGTAAAATTAAACTGGTAGGATAGTTGATGGGTATCATCAGGATGCAGAATGACCTGTGGTCCTAAGATAGCCTGGCCAAAGAAACATAGTCTGAAGGCCCCCCGGGTCTATGCTTTAAGAAATATTTTCAAAAGTCTCTGCCAATGAGGACCCTTACCACCTGTCCCTTTCATCACCAAATTATAGGCCACTGGGCAGTCAATGATGGTAAAGGGAGGAAATACGTATGTTGGTTAAGAGTTCTGAAGAACTCTTTAGGGACCTCATCAGTAATCTAGTCCAATTCCTTCTTCTCATAGATAAGAAAACACATCCAGAAAGGTAGATTTGAATTCAAATCTAGACCCTCTGAATCTATATCCAATATTTCCTCCATGATACACAGTCTTAGGGAAACTTGTGTCTGTATCAAGAGGCTGGATATACCATATATAACACAAAGAGAGCGTATGTGTGTTCATATGGGAGTAGAAGGCATGAACTGGGTGAGAAGGAATAGGTGAAAATTGCAGTCAACTAAAAATGTTATGGGCAAATGGATTGCCAAACTATTAAAAACAGCTTTTCATTCTGATAAGCTCTAGGGTCAGTTTGTTGACCTAGTGGCTCCCTTAGGAATAGCTAAATGAGAAGGTAGAAAACCTCAGGAACCTTTATATAATAAAATAGTTGATTCAAAGAATGAAAGCATTAAAGGGTCCCTTACTGCTTCTTTGTTTTGGAATATATTAGCATAAGTAGGCAGATTTATCTATTAAAAGAAATATGATGTGTCGCAAGCAAAATGAGTTTTGTATTTGTTTTTTAAGTACATAATACATCCTGTAATTAGGTTCTAATTAAACAATGCATTTCACTAAACTGCGTGAACATTGTAGTTGGGTCTTTGGGTTAGGCATCTTGAATGTCTTTTTGTGAACATTCTAAGCCTTCACTGAAGTTAATAGGGCCTCTTTGATTACTCATTCTCTAATATGAATTCAGAGAAAGGAAAATGGCACTGCTTATCATCACTGAGAAACGACAGTGACTTTCATTCAGATCTACTACTTTTATAATTGATCTGATCTTACACAGCAGTTTATTCCAACATCGCAATTTAACCCACAGGCTGTTTAACCTTGGATGCTTATTAGTAAAGGAACAGTGATTTCAAATCTAAGCTGAATAATTTAGTCCTTCTAGTCAAAGAACTTTGCTACTGGGAGAGAAGTGCCATGTAATCTTTGTGACTAAGACCATTACTATTCTTGTAGACTAAGTGGCCTTGAGTCACCTAAAGCCCAACTCTTCTACAGTGAAAAAATCCTTTTGCATTATGGAAATGGTTACCCAGTTAGTTTCCTAAGAGAACTGCTTAGAGAGAACAGTATGAGAAAGAGAAGAAAAGAGGTAATGACATAAGAGTAGCATCAACTTCATTCAGAAGTATCTTTGGAAGGGTAAACCATATGAAGGCTGAAGAAATTTTGAAGCTACTAATAATACTCCCAAGATATGTCTATATGTTAAGAAGGATAATAACTTAGTAGTGGACTCATTAAATTGCCATTGTTATATAGAAACAAACCCAGAGGAAGTTTTACTGAATTCATTTTTTAAACCCTTACCTTCCATCTTGGAGTCAATACTGTGTATTGGCTCCAAAGTAGAAGAGTGGTAAGGGTAGGCAATGGGAGTCAAGTGACTTGCCCAGAGTCACACAGCTAGGAAGTGTCTGAGGTCATATTTGAACCTAGGACCTCCCGTCTCTAAGCTATGTTATCTCTACCCGAAGTCACCAGCCACTCAAAAACTGAAGAAATATTTGTTTTAATATTCTATTTCCACTATTTCTAAGTTTGCAATACCTTTATTTTAGCCACTGAATAGTTAAGACAATCATGGTATATCAGAACTAGAAAGGACCTTGGAAATGATCTACTCTAAAGTCCTCATTTTACAGTGCAGGAAACTGAACTGGTAAGAGGTTATAAGTGACTTGGTCCAAGTCTTAGAGTCATTTAATGACAGAGCTGTTACTCGAATCTAAGTCTCTTGAAATCAAAAGTGTTGTTTCCATTCATCATTTCTGAATTCTATAATGTCTGAGTCGAAGAAGGGTTGTGGGAGGTGGGAGGGAATTTAGAATTCATCTAGTCTAATCTCCTCATCATATTCTCACAATAACTTTTTTTTAAGATAAGGTAGACCAAATGTCACCACCTTCCTCCATTTTACAGGTGAGAAAACAGACACAAAAAAGGTGAAGTGATTTTTCCAAGGTCACAGGCTGAGTTAAGACCAGATCTGGGATCCACGTTTGGTTCTACTCTTTCTCCTACATTATCTACATCCTTCTAAACTCAGTCATATTGTTTATAGCTAAAATAGCAAATCTTTTTTCCATATATTGAGGAATAACAGTGATACATGCAAGATTAATATAATAATTGTAATCTATTTAAATGAAACATGTTTTAAGTCATTTTAATTTTATTTTAATTAATGCTCACACATTTATCCAGGTTCTTTTGTCATCTACCATAACAGTATGTTCACTAGAGTCCTTGAAAGTCCACAAGATTTTCATTCTCCAAATACTAGAAATACTTTCCCCCTCCTCTGGAATTTTGCTTTCCCATAAAACTCAGCCACTTAGAAAAGCACTTATGTATAGACATACACAGCTAATGTTACACTGGCTTCACGAGAAAGTCAAAGTATAGGTGTTTAGTTGGCTGGGTAAATTGAGTGGTTAGTCTACTATCCATTCAAAACTCAACCAATGAAAACAGGGAGTAGCAAAAAAGCTAAAGTACTGCTCCCATGAACAAGCCACATACATGGCAGAAGCACTGGAGTTATTAGTCTGTATGTGGGGAAGTCCCGACTGCCTTGATCTTTTTGTACTTTCTAGAGTCAATTCAGGGAGCCACACAGATGCTACTTATGAAGGTAACTTGCATTCTTGCCTCTACATCATAGTATTTCTCAACCTCTTAGCAGCAAGAAAATTTAAAGGTAATGGTGGGATCAAGAAAAGAAAGAAAACCTCAGGACAGAAGAATTTAATACTGGAAAGGAAAACTCAGTCAGGGGGAAGAAAAAGGAACTAAAAGGCAGTCACATCTCAAACTTTTGTTTGAAAGTAACTATACACCATTCATATTACATTACAGTCCTTAATGAGGCAATTTAGCTGGAGTCTATCATGTTTGTCATTTTTCATTTATCTATGCAGTTCACTGGGATGAAATGCACCTGCCTTCACAGCACTCCCTCCCTTCTCCCCCACGTAAACACACGCCACCTATTTGATGGGATATTTCAATCCCTGCTTTGATGAAGGGGGTCAGTTTGGCATACAGGTGATTTCCTTGTAGATTAAGAACATTTACTTTCTTCCTGCTGGATCACTCCCAGAGATACCATCAAACCTCTACCTACGCAATTAGTTTTCACAGGTGGCTGTTTCGCCTGCAGTAAAACTGCTTTCTTTCTCCTTCTGCAAGTCAAAGCAGAGCAAATGTATATAAAAACATTTCAGATATGAAATAAACACTTTCATAAAGGCAGCTGTGATGCAATGCATCATTTCTGATTGACCCAAGCAATGGAATGAACTCTTCATGCCAGGATCAAAGTTGGTAGCAATATTTTCTGGGAGAAGGAACACAATGAGATAGTGAGGGGAGGGATATAACACAATATGACATCAAACAATTAATTCAACACAGCAAACTTTCATTAAGTGGCCTCTGTATGTAGCACTGTGCTTGGCACTGAGAAAAACACAACGTTGATACAAAGCCCTACCTTCCAGGAGCTTATATTTCATTTGGAAGGGGAAACACAATGCAGAGGACAAAGAGAAGAAATAGCACACAAATTTTACTAGTTCACAATCTCAAGGGATCAAGATTCCTCCTTTAATAAACTCTACTGGTCACCTCATTGTTGTTGCCTGATTACAACAAAAAGCATAAGATACAGCAGAAAAATGGAGGTTGTATTAAAATGTAAATTGCCAGCTACAAACCTTTTTAAAAGAACTGTGAGCAAACAATTACAATCTCATGCTAGAAATACTATTGATCTATAAAAACAAAATGTAAGAAAGCATTTTTGAAAGATTAGAAATCAAATATCTTTCCTTTTAGAGAAAGCCATTTCCAAAGGAAAAAATTTCAACATCAACTACATAAATCCCTTGAACTAAACATCTGTTTAAACTGTTTCTAGGTCAGGGGTCTGAAACTGTTAAACACTAGGGGTCCAGACATGATTTCTTTCCCAAGGTCTTCTAGTGCCATAGCACGTAGAGATTCTGCCATATTGTTTAAACATCTGGTATGTCTACCCCCAAAAAGAAATTTGGTAGGGTTTTTGTGTTTGTTTTTTAGACTGTGTTTTTAAATGTATAATATGAATCTGTTTCATCATATAAATTTAAAGCAAACTATTATTTATAGAGCTCTTTCATTTGTTTTTAAAAGGTGAATATTTCTAAGTCACCTTGAAATTCTGAGAGGTGTTATTTCACCTAAATTGTCCCCTTTCAAGGAAATTCATGACTAACCAGTCACTATCACTTCTTTCTTAAGAAGGAAACGCCAATTTTTCTAAATGCTTTACTTAAAAGTTTCCCCTCACCCTTACTAAACTTGTTTTTTAAAGCACCTTACCTATTTTTAAAAGGTCATTTCTTACCTTTATTTATTTGGCACAGGATTAAAAAAAAGTTGTGAGTGAAACATTTAGCCATTATCTCACCTCTAAACAATAAGAAATAAATGAACATTGGAGATTCTAGATGTTGTTCTGTGAAACTATGACTAAAATATCCTTAGACTTAGGCAACTCCTATAGTAGCAACTACAAAGGCAGATGTATATTTGGAAGCAAAGACGGCATGAAGATTCTTCATGTGGAAAGCTCCAAATCTAAACCAACCTTTTTTGGGTTTTGTTTTGGTTTGGTTTTTTTACATCGATATAGGGAGTAATCACAAGATTCCAGTGTTAGCTCCATGCTTAGAAAAAAAATAGGCCAGAATAGCCTGTACCAGCATATCCCATTGATTTCATGGAAACATGGCTTTTATGAACCACAGTAACTATAATTAGAAGAGATCTTAGAAATTAGAAGAGATGATAATGATTAGTTGACATTTACGTATCACTTAAGACTTGAAGAATGCTTTATCTATTATCTTTTGATCCTCACAACAAACTTTAAAGGCAGATGCTATTTTTATATTCATTTTACATTTAAAGAAACTGAGGCTCTGGTTCCATGGATAGACAATCTGATTTGTATCTCAAATGATAAGTCAAATGAAGTTACAATGAAATTTCCCAAAGTTACAGTGGGATTTGGTTACAATGTATACATGATAACATTGGAAAACAATATTAATTGGAGTAAAATTATGCAGGGCATACCTCTACACTAAAAACTACAGTCACAAAGCAGATTTACCCAAACTATAGTTCATTTTACATTAGTCCAATAATGTCTTTTGCTACAGACCACTTTTACTATATTGTTCCTAAAACATACACACACAAAAAAAGAAATGCAAAACAAAACCAACCTCCCAGTTTCATTGAAATTGGATTGGACAATGATTTATGCTTGTAAAATATAATAAAGGACCTAAGGTTTTGTTTAATTTTTACATGTCAATGAAGAGTGAAGGCATACTTCAAAGGCTTAACACTTTCTTCTCTAAGCCTGCCTTCTGGTTTCAAGAAAACAAGTTTTTTTGAGTTTTCCCCCAGAGTCTAATGTGAGGTTTACAGAAATTTAGCATAGGCCAAAAAGGAAAATGAATGTTCCTACAAAGAACCAGACACATACTAGCTTCCCAAAGGGGTCAGGAGAGTCTTGAAATGTCCTTGTTCTCAATCATCTAGCCTGACAGGGGAGGAGTTATATTATTCACTCATATTCAAGACTACACACTTATCCAAACTTCTGGGGAGCTTTTTAAAATCAAAGTGACCACGAAAAGAGAAAGATTTAAGAAATCACTGGTGTATCTGTATCTATAACCAAAGTGGTTGATGAAGTAGTTCATATATTTAAGGGCTTTGGCAAGTCTTGAATAAGAAAATATTTTCATTAAATAATACAGTCTCTTCTCTCATCTTCTACCTCTATCTTTATTCTTAGCACAATGCCTGACACATGATAAGTATTTGATAAATACTTATTTCCCTTGTTCTTTTTTATCAGTCTGTTTTTGAGTCAGAAATTAATTTAGTAAGCAGTAAATAAATTTGGGTGTTTTTTATTTCAGTCATTTTAGTACACAATTATATTGTGCTAACTGAACCTTGAAAGGCTATCTGGGGTAACCCCCTGCCTTCAGGTAAAGCCACACCTATACATACTAAGAGAGAGAATATTAACAAAGAAAAACAGATTCCATGGCTTCTCTCCCTACCACATTCCAGGTCCTTACAATTCTCATAATCATGAAATTCCTTTCCATACTACAGCCTGAGCCTGTTCATGACTGTAAATAATACTAGCAAGGTGGAAGAACAGGTTCCCTAATGTAGTCAAAATGTAAAGAACTGGTAGTTGAGCCACAATTCCCAAAACATCTTGATCAGAACAACTTAAATATCCCTCATTTTATGTCAGCTAATCTTAGTTATTTCTAGGCTATGAGATACCAGATAGGCTTTTGTGTTCTTCAGATTCCAATGGAGATGAGTGGAAATCATATTAAAGAACATTATAACAGAAGAAACAAATAACAATTATATTGAATTCAAACAACCTAAAGAAATAAAAGCAAAAGATGAGAGTTTTCAAAATGGAAGATGGCATACAAACATACTTTCTGGTTGACTGGTTGGTTTGTTTTTTTTTTTTTTCAAAAATGGCCATACTCAGAGTTTTATCTGTTACATTTCAGTATTAATACAGTGCAATGCCCATCATAAGGGTTAGAGGAGAGGACCTACCTCACAGGCTACCAATATTGTCTAAGATCTCTTTCTCAGCATCACTGCTTTGTTTCAGGAAAAAAAATATATCCTAAACAATAAAATAATGACCTACTTTGTAATGAGGCATCCCAATGGGGAAATTACTTAAAGCATCTTTATACTTTCTTATTAACTTGAACTTTTATTTTAAATCTTGCTGTGAGCCATATTTTCTCTTACTCTGTACATGGTGTGTGTATATATGTATTTATGTGTGTATGTACATAATGCTTATATATTACACATATATGTATATGCATATACAGTGGGTTTTTTATTTTTAAAAGTACTTCATGCTTTTTAAATATCAGGTACCCTGATATTAGAAGATACTAATCACCTTTCTGTATCAAATGCAAAATAGTTTAATTTTTTTCATATCAAATACTTGTGACTTTTTTTGGGGGGAAGACTTACAATCCTAAACAATTTGATAAGCCTTCTCCACTGAAGAATCCAGAGGCTTATTATGTTCTCTCTTGGTTCTGTCTCTTACTACCTATTCAACTTTGGACAATTCATTTTTCCTCTCTGGGCTTCAGTTGCTTCTTTGATAAAAAGGGGAATAGGGTAGAGGAAACTAGGTGACCTTAATGGTCTTGAGAGCTGAAGTGCAAAGTTCAAGGTTATAATTGTATTGAAGAGCTTTACTATCTTAGGGCTAGATTTTGACTTACCAGCTTAATAACTAATATTTATATAATATTTTAAAGTTTGCAAAGCATTAGACATACATCATCTCCTATGATCCTTACAACAACTCCAAGAGATAAGTTTTTAAAGTATTATTATACCCATTTTACAGATGAGAAAACTGAGGCTAATATGGAGTTAAATAAATAACCTGAGTTCATACAGCTAGTAAACGTCAGCGATGGGATTTGAAATCAAGTTTTCTTTTCTTCAGCTTCAAACAATCCAGCCAATTGGCCATGCTGCTTCTTTAATGTACGATAACAAAAAATTGGTAACTAATAAAGACAGTAATGAAAAGCATAATCTACATTCATCTATTGGCTGAACCAATGAAAAAGCACACGGAATCTGAGGATAGCACTGACACACGTGTGTTCTTGCCATCTGCACATAATGTGGTAATGCATTTCACACATGCGACCAATTTGAAAAGCTTCATTTCAGATGAAGTTAAAAAAAAACGCATTAATGCCAAGCAAGACTGCAAGTCATATTAAGTCTGTGTTTCACAACATGACTTTTGTGCTCCATTACAGGCACACGTATGTTTCCATTTGTTTCTCGAGAAGAATTACTAAGAAACAGAATTAAACTTATTCATTGACTCTAATTTGAGAATGATGAAAGTCTAGCCACACTGGAACAGATTCTGGGGGAAAGTATGTTTGCTTCCTTGAGATCTGTAATACTGTTTTAAGAACTAATTAGAAGTCTGAAGAAAGGAAGAAAAGGAAGTTGAAAGGAATAAAATACAGAATAGCAGGTTAAAATATATTGATTAACTTTGTGCTGCATATTAGGACAAGAATGCACTATTTATACAGGTGCTCTGGGGCCTCTCTTTGGATGATTATTCATTTTAACCTATTAATAAGGACACCATAAACAGCAATGAAAGTTATGTGACCTTACACAGCTGCCTCTAGCCACTGCATTTCCACCATTAAGGAAACTGTTAGATGACCCTGTTGTTCTGAACATACTAAATCTGTCGGAATAAGGGTAAGGGAAAATAAAAATTTGGCTCTATGTAAGAAAACAAAAAAAAAAAAAATCAGAGAAGAAGCCTCAACAATGTCATACTTTATAAGGTAGAGCTAGCAACCATTATCATTAACTAGGTTTTGGTATAAGTCATGCATAAAGCCTTTATGTGGCTTGTAGCATATAATCAGTTGCTTACTGCCAAGGATGAGAATCGCTCCTCCCTCCTTTCCCTAACCACCTCCCCACCCCACCCCCAAGACAATCTGTGCACATACTAATTCGAAAGACAGGATAGAAGCTCCAAGTGTTTTAATAGCCCATTATCAAAAATTATCCCTTGGCTATAAAATCCCCAGACCATTGGCTTGAGATCAGCTCGAAGAAAAATGAGATTACAGAATTTAATCTAGTGAAAGAGAGAGTAAGAGATGAGTTTTTAAAAGCCTTAGATCACCAAAGAAAGAAAACAGTGCAGAGTTCACAAGAGAGACCAGCTTAGATTACAGTCAACTACCACGTCTATCTCATGAAGAATCTTACTATTTCTCGAATTATTTGAAAGAGGAGAAAGTAGGCTGTTACTTTGCAACATTTTAATAAGAAAGGAAAAAAAATTCAGAGAAAAATTATACAGGGAGGTGACAGGAAACAAAACAGCATTTTGTCTTAAATTTGCACAACCTAATTTATAGCAATAAAGCAGATCCTATGAGTTCTGGTAAATGTCAGGGCAGTCGTGTTCATTACATATGTTGATAGGTATGAAGCAAAGTCTCTGTAGGCCCTTCAAAAATTGCACACAGCCGATCTAATGCAAACCAGAAGTCGCTGACTGCTGGATGAACATTCAGTTTCATTCCCATATGGATATTTAGAAAGGGTTCCCCCATCCCCCTCCTTCTCATTTATTTACAGTTAAAGGGTGGATCTTGAGAGATGAGCATGAGGCCAGCTATAGATTTGGCTTATGGAAAGATACCTCTCGCCCTGACAATATAGTCCAGCCACCGCAGAGAAAGCATCTTAGTTGTGTGTAAGTTCCCCCAACCCATTCTCTCCTCCTCCTCCTCCTCCTCCTCCCCCTTCTCTTCCCCCCCCACCATCACCACCAATAGCATCTGCCTTGCCCAATCTCGCCTGGGCCAGCTCCAATAACAACATCTGCTTGGCAGCTTTTCAAGCCCATGGATAGTTATCTAACTGAGGCTTTTGTGCTGTACTGTTTATTCTATGTGAAGAAATGCCTCCTTAGTTGAAAGAGTACTTTAGAAAAGCTGTGCAGCTATTAGCAAGTGAAGCACAAGGCTAATAACCCCCACCTGCTCATCAAATTAATTATGACATCTGAGTCATTATAACTCAGAAAGAAAACCCGACTGCAGATTTGTCACATGTAGGAATAAACATGTATCGGGACCAGGAAAAAAAAATTCAGACCCAGAGACCCAGCTGGACAAAACACACTCTGCCGCCACCTTTCAGACATTATCCATGTGGTTCTTATCTTTTCTAAAGAAGATGAAAGAATAAGAAGGGATGGACCACTTTGCAGGACATCTGCATTGCTGACCAATGGCAATATGTCGAGGAGAAAAGCCAGGGAAGTAGGAACCAAGGAAAATACCTTTTTAATCAAGAATGTTTCTTAAAACATACAATCCTACAATATGAAACTAGTCAATACAGAATAAAATTCTATCCATAATGAGTAGGAACTCTGTCCTCTAGTTTGCTCCTTCCCCACCTTCCTCAAGTCTCATAATGACTAAAGACCAAGGATTCTTTTCTGGACATGGAAGCACGCTTAAAGTGGCAACAATATTTTACTAATGGAATGAATTAAAGATGAAAATAAAACTAGCCATAAAGTCAGGACATTTCCTGAACTCCCCAGAAAACAGTAAAAGGGTTAACAGATGACATTTTCCACTATGACTCCATAAAACTAACATTGTTGAAAGGCAAATTCCATTGAGTTGCCTTGACCACTGAAGAGAAAACATTGCTACATGTAACATTTAGACATTTCATAGATTAGTCGATCAATGCTGTTATATGAACATTTAGTTATTTTGAAGGAAACCTGTTATCACTGTATTAACTGAATAACAACGAAAGTTAGACTATGGATGAGCCCTGCCAATCTTCCAAATGCTTCTGGTGTTCACAATTATAGCAAATTTGACATTTAACAACTTTATCCTCACTATATGGATTTTGCAAGATATTTGAGTTCGGTATTGTTTATGATCATCTAATTCTTAGAAATGCACTCACTTAATTTTAATAAAAGTTAAAAATCTATAAGACAGGAAGTATGTTAATAGGCAAATGATCCATTTAATACAATCATGCACATCTTATTTACTTTAGTGAGTAAATTATGAAAAGATAGGGCAGTTCATTGGTCCTTTTAAAGAGAATTTCACTTCCCCACCCCCTCAGCTATAAATATACATACCTGTCTACAAATCTTTCTTACAAAGAAAATATTTCTTTCTTATTTTTTAATGAATGAATGAATGAATGAATGGCAAATTTCAAAGACTACAGACCCTACCGGATGATTTCATCATTCCTTGCACCACCTTTATATACTCTATATATGACCTCCTCCTGGCAGTCTTCCTGTTGCAGCAACCACCACCATCAACACATCCTTTGCAAATAAAGCCTCCTAGTTCTATTCAAAGGGGCAAAGCACATGGAAAAGTGAACTTTAAAACAAACCACTCTACTTGTAAACTGCACATTTCAAAACACAATGCAGACAAATTATTAGGAGGCATATAAATGCAGTTAGATTTTGTCTCTCCTGAAACATAATTCTTCATTCAGGTCTAGTGCTTGGTTGAGTTATGTAAATGTGTTACTTAACCCCAACTTAAGCTATAAATCCAGAGTAAACATAACAGGGGAAGTCCTAGTACTCTGCCAAATCAAAGTATATATATTCAGGTTAGAAAATAAATGAAGATGGTTTACCTTGAGGGTGTCAATTTTATACCATAAAAAATATAGAATCAGAACAAATCAGAAAATCCAAAGCACAATACCTAGAGACATATTCTTCTATGTCCTGTCCCAGATATTTACTACACAGTAAATCTGAAACGTTTCCAGTGAGCCAGTTTTCATATTTTGTTTCTCTATTTCATCAATCCCATTAGAAACCTAGGGTCCTCTGTTTTTATCTATATAATCTTCTGAAATTGTAAACATTCATAAGGTAAAAATCAAATATGTCTAATTTAGAATGGCACATGTGGGGTCTATGAGGAGTTAATGCTGTGCTTCTGAAAATATTCAAGTTGTTTTGTTAATAACCAGTTCCCACAATTACTAAATTCCTTTACCATGATGGGTAACGGCTATGAAGTCCAAAGAAATGCAAGTATAGGATATCTGTAATAAGTAATATGTGCTTATGTACACACAAAAATACACATACATGTACACATTACATGAAGCAAAGCTCTGAGAACAGAAGGGAGAAAAAAAGTGTTGCCTGGCTATACTAACTAGAAAGTGAAAGATTATTCTGTGTACATCTTTCTTAGCAAATTTAGCATTGTTGCCAGACCTACGTGTGTACGTATGTGCATACATACATAGGTGGGCATGAGTGTAAATAACCAAAGCCCATTCCTAAAACAAACCTACATAAAATTGAGCAGTCTCTGGATCATACACAGTACAGAGATTCTCATATCCACTTAATCTCAGCACACATCTCCACCCCTACTTCCTTCCCAATGGTATGCGGTCTTGAAAACACAAATGTTCAAGTTTCCTGGAGCTGAGTTGCAAAGGAAAAGTCCCACTCCCAAGAGGCACGGCTGCAGGCTTTTGGCGCCCCTGAAGTTGTTAACTATAGTATAACATAATGTGGCACTTCACCACAATTAGCCATGGGGAAGCAGCTTTTTTTCACCTCAGATGACATTTAATAGATAAGACCATGATGATTCTAGATCACATCTACAAGCAAAGTATAGACAAGATATCAGGAGTTTTAGGAAGTGTCTTATAAGAAGTCTTGTGAAGAAAGCTGCAAATTTGCAAGGCTAGTGTAGGTATCTAAATGTCGAATTTCTACTTTTAGTTTAAAGTACCTATGCTTTCTATAAACCACCAGTAGTGCATCGTTTTCAAAAAAACTGCATCTTTATGGGTAATTTTTGATGCTATGCAATCCTGTGAATCTATTTTGTCTACTTCTCTCATGTGCACACACACATACACACAGAGGAAGACATCCATTAATATTAAGAGCAGTCTTCTGTAATGTTTTTCAGGATTTCTCAGGGGCTTAGGAGGGCTGCAGTGATGCCAAAATTACAAGCTGTCCTCTAGTCAGAAGGGATGTCTTTTGAAAGCCCAGCCCTCATTTTTCAGTCTGATGTAAGTAAATTTACCTCCATGTGCTCAACTGAGCTGCTTTCCTTTGTCGTTTTTGTTTCTGTAATAGCTGCTGCTCTGGCACCGCTATTCATTTCAAAGGGAAGTTAGAAAGATTCTTCCCTTTCCCCTCCTGATTATTTGCATGGGTACAGATTCCTCCAAAATTTCAGATTTGCCAAAAAAAACTTAAAACATGGCTCCATTTTGAAACAGCAAATCACTAGCTTTCCTAGGATCACATTTCTCAGCAACAACTATACAAAATTAACCAAAAATACTATGCCCAGTTACACTAACTACAAATCCAGAAAAGGGAAGAAGGGGGGAAAAAAAAAACAACATAAATGCTGAAAACCTAGTCCCATGCCATTCTATTATATATGGCCTATGGAATATTTGGGACTTTGATATAGCAAATAACCAAAGAAAAGTGGTGAGGGAGTTTATCATTATTTTACTCCTTTGCAAAAAAATAAAAAAATTAATAAGAGTGATAAAGCCAAATTATCTCAGACTAGAGATTTGGACAATCTATTTCCAGACCTTGATGTTGTTTCATGGGATTCACCTTTAAAATTAGAAAGTACACAATTCCAGGGTCTTGTTGAATAATTTTATTGGATACTTCTAATAAGAAAAATAGGTCGTCTAGTTAATGAGAGTGCTCCTATTAAGAAAATATATGGAAATTGGGCCAAAATCACACATATATAACGAATAGGTCTAATGTTAAACCTGATGTCAGGAAAGAGAGATTGAAATCCTGACTCTGATGCTTCTTAGCTATATGATCATAGGAAAGCCATTTAACCTCTTTGCACCTCTATTTCCTTATCTGTAAAATAGAGATAATTATACCTACAGTACCTACGTCACAGGGTTATTGTGAGGATCAAATGATATTATACATGTAAATCAATCTGTAAACCTTAAAGTGCTGTGTAAATGCCATCTATCATTACCCTCAATCTGAGTCCCATTTAAACCAGTAATGAGGCCACTACCTTACTGTTTATCTAATGTACACTTCCTTATGATTTACCAACTAGAATTAACCTCCTCTAATTTGTGTGAACATGCCTGGATTCATGATGGAGTCTGAGTTTTGGCAAATGTCAATCTCAAAGTCATACTCCGGTGAATGGTAATGGAATATCAACACAGCTGGACCTAACTCAGAAAAAATACATATGCCAAATGGTTAGGAAGCCTAGCCAAAAGAAGAGTTTCCTTACCTAGCCCCTACATCATGTATAACTTCCCAACATAAACTTGAAAAATGTCTTTTTATCCCTTCTAATACTTTAATTTCCACTATGTAAACTCATGTATGAGACAATATATGAGCTTATAAAACAAATTCATACTAAATAACTAAGCAACAAAAAAATAAATAAATCTTCACCTTGGGGGAAATTTTTAAACTAGATATAAAAAATTTAAAAATTTAAAAAGCAAAAAAATAAAATATGAAAATAGGTATCAAGTGATAACTTTTTTATAACCCAGTAGAGTTGTGTATCTGTTCTGGGAGTGGGGAGGGAAGAAGAGAAGGGAAAGAAAATAAATCATGTAAACATGGAAAAGTATTTTTAAAAATAAAAATTTTAAACTAGATATAAAAAGGCAGTGATGACTAATATGTTCTATGACTGTTGAGGCAAAAGGGTTGTATCTGAGATTTTGGAAACTCCCTACACACATGCAAACCAAGAAATCGTATTCTAATGATAGGATCTTGGTTATTTAGGGCACAGAAAAGTTAAGGGATTTGTCAAAGGTCATAAAGCTATATGTGGCAGAGGAAGGACTTGAACACTTGAACTTTTTGCATCCAGGGCTAACCTCACCCACTATACCACATTGCCTCTCATGTTCTACATAGAACCATGGAGTTGGAAAAGATAATATTCTTCAATTTCTTTTCTTCTTCTTTCTTTAGTGTGAATTTGGTGACTACAGAAGTCACATCAACTAGAATTGGTTGTATAGGAAGGCAAAATACTTAATGAATCTAAAAAAATTAAAAGACGCTTATGCTGGAAATTCTACCAACTTCACTAAAAAATTTCTCTGAAATAAGCATGGTTTCTCATGCTAATCTAGTCAATTGGTAATTTTGATGCAGAAATATATTCCCAAAGAATAATGGTACTCCACTGCCAATGTATTTGCCTCTGTAATTATATCTCAGAACCAGTATGTATCTTATATGAACATAATCGTTAGTATGCTGTCATTCTCATTAAAATGTGAGCTCCTTGAGAACAGAGACTAGGTTTTTGCCTTTCTTCTTATCTTCAGTGCTTAGCACAAGGCTGGTGCAAAGTAAAAGTTTAATAAATGTTTGTTGAGGGGGCAGGTAGGTGGCTCAGTGGGTGGAGAGCCAAGCCTAAAGATGAGAGATCTTGGATTCAAATCTGTCCTCAGATACTTCCTGAGTGACTGAACCCTAAATGCTAGCCCATACCACTCTTCTGCCTTGGAATCAGTCCATAATAGTATTGGCTCTTAAGACAAAAGATAAGGGATTTTTTTTTAAATGACTGTTGACTATCTGAAGTACTAAAACAATAGGCAATGGGTGCCAAGGTTCCGGATTTAACCATGCTCCCTGGCATTTTCTTTTGCATGAATGTTTAAATATTATGTACATAATTTCTTAAGTTCTAAATTAGGTATGAATTAATATAATCAATCCAATTACTTTCTAATCATTATGAAAGACTATATGTGTGTGTGTGTGTGTGTGTGTGTGTATGAATTACCAACTGGATTTTTAAACTAAACTAATGAATTCAGTTATATCCTGGGTTTGGTTTGTCAGGATCCAGCAGAAAATGGCTACTCATCAATCTTGAAAGTGAAAGGCCAATTACTCCTCATCCACTCTAGATGGGAGCACTCTTCCCAAGACCTAATACCTGTTTACTGGTCTTTGTCCTAAGAATAAGACAACACAAAAATATTTCCATTTGTAATCTGATGAGATCAATTCAATTCCTCTAAAAGGAAACCATTCAATTAATTATAAGTGGGGACATGAAAGAAAATAGTAATGCTTAGAAGGGAAGAAACTGGTTGCCTAATTAATGAGCTTTTGGGTCATCTTGAATTCTCCTACAATATTACTATGGTTATGCTTTTAGAATTAAAAAAAAGTACACACAACCCTAAGCAAGAAAAAGTTATTTTATAATGACAGCCTTCCACTTCCCCATCTGGAAAAAAATTTTCTGGGTTTCTCAAAAAATAAGTTGTTAAAAATGAAACACATATATATATAGATGTAAATATATGTACATCAGTTATTATTGGTCCCCAAAAGTTGCAATGCTCTGGTAGAAATAAAATACATTAAAATAAGAAATTACTGTCTGAGAATGCAAAGAAATGTTTGATGGTCTTCTGAGACCAAGCTATATAATATTGTACATATAATAAAGTGTTAATTACAGAGAAGCAACATGCCAATCCTGGAAGAATTAGCTGTTTTCTTAATAAACTCAAATCATCTAAATATTTCCCAAATAAAACTATATACATTTTTGAAACATGAAATTGCTATATTATAATTTTTTACTTGTGACACCACATGTAAAATACTGAAAATAAGAATAAACAAGAAATTTATGGGCAGTGTGATACCTGTCTTCATGTATTGAAAAGACTGCCACACGAACAATGGATTGGTCTTGAGAGCATAAATAAAAGCAATAGGCAGAGGAAACAAAATGAAAACTTCTAAATAATTAGGGATATCCAGAAATAGGAGTTGCCTTAGAAAGAGGCAGATTTCCCCTTACCAGAGTTCCTCAAGAAAAGGCTCTATGGCCTCTTGTTGGTTGTAGAGTAGAAAGTTCAAGTACAAGTTGGACTACAAGACCTTGGAGGTCTCTTTTATCTCCAAGACTCTAATTCTGTAATTTAGAAGTTTACAAAAGAACTGCTTATAAACAAGAGAGGTGAAGTTGAAAAGGAAGAACATTAAGACCATCTAAAAATAACAAAATAGGAAAGACATGTGCATGCTTTAAAGTATGCTCTTCTTACTGAAGAACCAAAAATTTGACATCTAAGGAGAGAAGAATGCGTTTACAAAGAAAATTTGCTCTCAGCCTCCTCCCATTTTAAGTGATTTTTACATTATTTTATTCAAGAATATATTTGTTGGGCCTGATAATAAATCTAATATATATTTATGTCCATTTATTTTTAAAATAATGCATTTTAAGATTTGATGTACTATTTAGTCTAGGCACAAAAACTTCATTTCTCTACTAAAACAGAATTTCTTCCTATCATCAGGAGGGAGAGCTTTTTGGGAGCAATGTTTTGGGCCAATAGAATTCAACTCAATGAACATTTATCAAGCACCTATTACATATAAGCAGATATACTAGGTCACTAAGGATGCACCTAGATATACTAGGACACTAAGGATACAAATATAGAGGGTAAATCCTAGAGTCTTTGCTCTCAAGGAGCTTACAATCTAAAGGGAGTGGAAGGATATGATATATAATCAGGTAAATAGGTTATGATGTAGAATGTGAAAAGGACAAAAGAGAGAACTAAACAAAATGAGCTAAGAAAATCTGAGGTGGAAGAGATTACCTTCCTGCTGTGGATCAAGGAAAACTGACCTAAACACAAAAATAGAATCTCCTAAACTACAGAGATTCTTATTCAGAATAGATTGGACTAGATCAGGGGTCAGCAATGCATGGCTCTTTCTGTAGGAGTCATAAAGTCAATTTTTTTTTCAGGCGCTGTTACAGGAGCGCGCACTGTGAGCACTGTACGGCTCTCGCGAAATTACATTTTAAAAAATGTGGCGTTTATGGCTCACGGCCAAAAAGGTTGCTGACCCCTGGACTAGATGGTCTTTAAGTAGCCCTCCAGCACTGAGGTTCTGTGATCCTATGTTCAGGCTTAAATTTCCGAAAATATTAGGTAACTCCTTGCAATAGGAACAATGTACTATTGTTCATCTTGCATGCCTCCCAGCTCCTTGTACACAGGAAGCACTCAAAATGTTTGAGAATAAATAAATGAACCCATCATCCTGGCATAGACTAGCTCTGAGTTATCTGCATTTAACTTTATTTAAAGCAGCTTTTTTTTGTTATCTTTACTGATAAAAGACAGAATTTATGGTAGGTCATAGTCTGACCATGTCAACCCCCTGAAATGTAAATATCTATAATACAAAATAAAGTATCAACATGCACAAGAAAAGAAAAATGAAGTATTCTAATCTGGAATGAAAGTTTCATGTTGTCCACTTGAAGAAAAAAATGAAAATAGAATTTAGCATTTCCTTTTGCAAAGGAATCAAAATAATATAAATGTAGAGAGAAAAAAAGGAACAAATGCATTTTTCAATGCTCTTTTCCTTTCACTATTCAATGATCGAATTTTACTCTAGTCTTCTCAGTTGAAGTTAATCTTTTCCCTTCTTTATAAATGTATGTATATGTTTCCAACCAATATCAGCTAAGAGGTCTGATTCATTATAACAAACAAGACTCCTCAAGATTTTGGAAATGGCAAATGAAGAATGGTTTTTATAAATACTATGGATCAGAATCATTTCTCAAATTTGGTCTGGATGTGATTTCTGAACCATCCTCTCTATACAGTGGAGTGCTTCAATGATCCAGTGAGGGGAAATGAAGGAAAGGAAATATAATAAAAAATGAAAATATTTTAATATATGGGAATATTCTGACAAACGATCACTTCCTATAGCACCAATCTTTTTTCATTCAAAAGAAAAATTTTGGGGGGTCCCTATGTGTTCATGTATTTATCCTCCACCAAAATTTCATCAGAATATAGAAGTCATCATAAGATCAAAGAATTGGATTTAGAAGAGACCTTATGTGCCTTCTGCTGTGATTCTGCATAATCAAACTCTCTGCCCTGCTAGCACAAGTTCTGAATAATCCAAAAGGTTTTAATTTAAGAGCAAAAACAGACTATGTATGTGTGTATATATATATACACACACATATATCTTTCAGCTGAGGTCCAGTCTTCTCAAGTTCAAAAATGCTCATCTTTTGGTTGTTTAACAATTGATAAAACCGGAAGGGAGATGAGGGGAGAAAGGGACCAACTAAAACTGATTTAAGCTATCCATTGGCACCTATAACAGTGAAATCATATGTATCAAAAAATAATGTGTATTTTAAATATGCATAGTGCTGAGAAAATAGCACTGGTCTTAAAGTCAGAAAAACTAAAAAACATGGGTTTTTAGTCCCAGGTCCACAATATATGAACCATGTAACCTTGGTAAGTGATTTCACTTCTTCAAGCTTCAGTTTCCTCATCTGTAAAATGGGGGTGATGATATGTGTACTATCTTCTCACAAATGTCATTGTGAGGAAAACAATAATGTAATATGCAACTATGAGCTACTATTATCATATACATCTCTGGGAACATTCTAAATCACTCAATTTCTTAGTTCCCCTGAATATAAAAGAAGAAGCAAATATCCAAAAAGTAGCAGATCTTTTTGCAGTTCAGAACTTTGACAGAGAACTATCAAAATGTAATATACATAGTTTTTGCTGGCAGAATTTGTTTTTAGAATCTCTAGACAATGTACATACAGAGAGAGAGAGAGAGAGAGAGAGAGAGAAAATCAGTCAAATTTTTGAATCAATAAGTCATTTGGAAGTATCTCCAGAAGTGTGCTGAGGCATGTTTCTGGTGTTTTGCCAAATTATGTGCTTCTGTTTGTGGCTTTCAAATATGGATCAGACGGATGCACAAGCATGTACAGTTTGGCAAGTAGTAACAATGGTCTAGTCTGAATTTAGTAAGTGAAGCTTTTCATTAGCCCTACTAGGTGAAAGAAAGAATTAACAACTTGTTTGAGCTCTATATTTATATCCCCCCTCATCATCCATTCTTGTTCATTTGCCATAGATTAGAAGCTGTTGGATTTTCAGATGTCCTCAACAGATAAACCTAAAGCAAGGGTTTTGAACAAGAGGTTCAAGTACATTTAAATTGGATCCTGAACTGTCGTTCATTGTTATTCTAAGACCAAAACACTCATTTCCCAAGTTCCTTACAGGCCTGAACCCTCCAAATGTATCCCCCACCCCAATTAACTGACAACAAAGATGGGAACTGACTAAAGAGACATGTTTTTCATGTCTTGAAAACACCAAACATAATAATGCATTTTTCAATGGAATTTTGTTCACACCCACATTTATCTGCCTTTTATAATTGTCCCTATAGAATGGCAGTCTATGTTCTCTTGCTACATGCATGCAAGTCTGTATTTCCAACAAGTCTTCTTAATACTTTTTAATACTTTAAAAGCTCAGCTTAGGAATATTCCAAAATAGGGATCATAGTAAACCTTGCTACTGGCAAAGTTTTGTCCCAAAGGAAAAAAAAAGGAAGACCTTTGATTTTGAACCATACAAAAAAATATTAATAGTAAAAATAGCAGCTTATATTTCTACAGTGTTTTAAAGTTTACAAAGTATTTGCTTTCCTTCCAAAATAAGGCAGTGGAGTTGAATGGAAAGGGTGGCAAACTTGTAGTCAGAAAACCAGGGATTGAATCTTTACTAGTATTACTAGCTACATGAAGTTAAGTAAGTCACTTAATCAGTCTTGGCCTGAGTCTCCTCATTTGTAAACTCAAATGAACTGATTCAAATAATGAAAGTCCCTTCTAGTACTGGATCCTTTGTTATTCTGGATATTATTTCCATTTTATAGATAGAGAAAACTAAAGGTCAGGCAAGTGAAGTTACAACACATGAGAGTTACCACATCTTCTCAGGTCATCTGTAAAACACCAAGGAAAGATCAAATGTCTTTCAGTATTTAACATTTTCTTCTTTTTATGGGTAGGAATAATACTTGAGTCACACTTAGAAAAGTTCACAGGAACCAAGACATTCTAAGAGGTAAAAAGGATTAGATACTGACAGTGGTCCATTGTTAATTGAGTCCCATGTGTGAAAGCTAAGGAAAGATTAGTTTATACAGCTGCTGCTATTTGTCATAACACTGCTAACAAGATACACATGTTTAATTCAAGTCTTACTTCAGACCCCAAAAGTGGACAGACCAAGGGTGTGAAAAATATTCACTGAGGGCAGTCGATTTCACTAGAGAGCAAATCACCTCTGATTGTCCTACAGTCCAATAAAAGAAAAACTGTATCTCACTTAGCCCAACTGCACTAAAGTTTTCGAGGCAGGAGTTGGGAAATAAGGGCGGAAGGCTGAATGGAGAAGCAGATCAGAACACTACCCTGTGAAGGCTGACTAAGGCACTAAAATAAGGCATCATGTGTGGTCCATCCAGAGTCTCAGGCCTTCGGGCACTATTCACAAAAATATGACTTTCTCTGTCAGAAAAAAAAAATTTAAGTGACAGGAAGGATTTCCAGCTTGGCCAAAAAGTGAATAAAACTATTTGGCCTTTGTAGTTGGAGCAAGTCAACAACTTTCTTGCCATCCTGTTCTGTAAACTCCTCGAAGGCAGAGAACACATCTTTTTAAGCCAGGTTTATTCAGCATCCAGCATATTGTTTCCTCTTTGGATTTTCCTCAAGCCAAGTCAAAAGGCAAAATTTAGAAAGAAGACTTTTAAAAAAGGAGAGCTTCAAAATTACTTATAAGGATATATAAAAAATGATAGGGAAGTGTTCCTTCCATCCTTCCTGTATTTGTTCAATTGTCACATGGCCATTTGAAATAGCTTTAAAACAAGTTTTACAATATATACTGCAACTGCCAATAAAGTTTCAGGGAAACTGGCTTTTTGGAGGTAATCTTTTCTTTTCATTGGGCCATCAATACTAATGTTGACAAAATACTTTCCTGAAGTCACTCTATTACTTCTCTTATCAGGTGGTAATCTCAGTCACAATATATAAAATAAATTATGTATAAAGATTCAATTTTAAATGTTAATACGGGATAACATTTGAATAAACTGTCTTCCAGTTACCAAGAAGGGACTTTGGGATCAATAAATCCATTAGCCTATGAAAATCCAAATCTAAATAAATCTAGCTGCTCACGTGCCAGTTGAGGTATTTAATGATGTTTCCCTGGGGGAATGTTCATGGGAAATAACACTCCCTTCATACTCCTTTCCAGTTTGTTCCCCTTCAATTATTAGCTAGTTGGAGAGATTATCCTGAACTTCAATTAAAGCTACAATTGTCATAAAGATGCAAATTATGATAGTAAAGCCCCACCCCAAAATTTTTAAATATTTCTGACTTTAAGTAGTACCACCCCCAAATCATTTTCTCTTCTACAAGAAGCTTCAACATAAGAACTGTTTTGCTAACAGATGAAATGGCCAGTTCACTTCTTTTTAAATAATCTAAAACACTGCTTTAGAACAATGCATTTTACAAATGACTATGTTTGACTTTGCAAGAAATAAAGTTCCAGGAAACCCAAACAAAAATCAAAGTTCAGTCATTTCATATGTAAAATAAAAGGGTTGCACTAAATGATATTTAAAGCCCTTCTCAACTCTAACATTCTCAGTTCTAAATTTTTACCTGCTGACATTCTCACTCCTTTTTAAGTTCTAAATTCCATGAGTTAGTGTAAGAAGGGAGGCTTAAGAATCATTTAATCTAACTCTTCAGTTTTACACAAGAAGAAACTGAGATCTCTAGGGGTTAGATAATTTGCTCAATGTCACAGAACTAGAAATCAGCAGAGAAGTTCAAATCCAGTTTTTCTGGCATCAATCAACTAATCAACAAGCAATAAGCACCTAATATGTGGCAGACATTGTACAGACTAAGATACCATACTATTGCCATCAACCTTTGAGACATATTTAACCCAGTTCAAAGCCTGCCTAGGAGAGCTGGCCCTGCCCTGAATTAACCTCATTTAAATGGACTGGTTCTAGGATCCAAAGAATAACACATCAGACACCTTCTGCAGGACAGCCATAACCTGTCCTTTATCACCTGTCTGAACACACAAAACTTGACCTCTGTAATTTCATTTTTGATGATTTTCACATTGTCTACTCCTCCCCCCCACAATCCCTGCACCTTCTCTTAGCCCTTAGCAAACTCTCTGATTGTCTACCTCTTCTAATTCACCTAGGCCCACTCTATCAACATTTGACTTCCTGCCTGGTCTAGACTTTATGTCCCACTACTTCAAAGTTGCTCTCATCCCAGACTCCCTCACCACTTCATTTCAATTCTCAACACTCAGGCAGCCCCACTATTCATTTCCTATCTTCCTATTCCTGGACCACATAGTATTGGTAGAGTATGTAACAAAGCAGTGTAGAACTGACTCCACAACAGGTTTATCCTAACTTGAACAGGGTGCCCAATGCCACTTATCGATCTTTGTATTCATCTGTTGGACACTTTAAGTTTTACTCAGCCCCTAGCTAAACTCCTGGCTCCCTTCTCCCCAAAAAACCTTCTTTTTCAGATTATTTCTGTCACTAATCCATCCTCTATTGCCTCCCTTTTAAAGGAAGCAATGATCCTCCTCTGGTCCAATGCAAAATCTTCCATATTTATTCTCAATCCAATTTCTTTATATCTTCTCAGGAAATTTGTCCCCTTATTTATTTCCTCCTACTTTATATTCTCAACCTCTCCTTCTCCAATGACTCCTCCTCTGCTTTTATACATACATTTCCCTACTCTAAAAAAATAAACTTCGTTTGACCCTGCTACTCCCTCAATCCTATTTCTCTACTTTCATATGCTGCCAGACTCCTTCAATGTGTGGTCTCTTATCTCCTGTCTCCATTCGTAACCACCAATTCACTCCTTAATCTCCTATAATCTGGCTTCCATTCTCACCTCTCTACTGAAACTGGGCTTTCAAAAGGAACCAATGGGCTCATAATTGCCAAATCCAATAGCATTTTCCCCTCATTCTTCTTGCCTTCTCTGACATATATCTCCCTGTAAATCAGCCCCTATTTTGCCTGAAACTCTCTCTATCCTTATCCTCAGTATCACACTATACTCTTCTGTTCCTCCTTGTTTTTTTTAACAGGAACCTTTTCCTATTCCCTCAATCACTGACCTTTCCTAAAATTCTACCCTTGGCCCTCATCTTACTTTTACTCCCCTTTATCCACTTTATTTGATTGATCCATGTCCCTCCTTCTTTCAACACTACCATCATTTTTAAGGACTCCAGCCTGAACTCCAAAGGCACCTAGTTCAGTAGTCTTTCCCTACCCCCAATAAGTTCTTTTCAATTAATTTTTGAGATGTGGCATGGTATATTTGATAGTACGCAAGCTGTATAGTAAGAAAGATTTGAATTCTAAAAGTCCCGCCTTTGATACATGCTATTAGTTATGTGGGTAAGACACCAGTCTTCTCAATGCCTCAAACAACTAAGACCATCTTATTGAACATCTTAATCAGTTAAAGGTAAGTTCTACAAAGGAAATTCTGTACACACACACACAAATCACAGGTCCTAGACCCTTCCCCCACCCCAACATACACCCCAAGTCTCCCAGACACAGATATAAACACATCTTATTCTATTGCCACCTGACTTTATTTTCTTCACGTCTGGATTATTATTAGTATCTTTTATATCTTTTCCCTTGCCCCTTCAAACCATTACCAGGTTAATATTCTTTAAATATTATGTTAAATATTAAATGTCACCATGTAACTTGATATTCATTACTTTCTCATTGCTACAGGATAAAGTGGAAACCTTTTAATCTGACATTTAAGGTCTTCCATAATTAGGTCCCAATCTATCTGTGGTAGAAACAATATTATCTATCAGAGTCCCAGTGATTAGGGCTAATTTCCAGTCTGACCTCAAATTATTCTTCAATATGAATCTTTCTGCTTCAACCAGACTGGTCTACTCACAGTAGTGTAGTACAATGCAAAGAGTCCTAGCTTTGTAGTCAAGATCTGGATTCCAATCCTGATTCTGCTACTTACAATTTGGATGACTTTGAACAAGCCACTTTCTAAGTCTTAGCTCTTAAATATAAAATGTGAAGACTGGATAAAATGATGTCTTAGATCCTTCCCAGGTTTAAACTAGATGAGACTATGGTTAAGGTTTATTTATACATGTCCAATTTGTTCACAAGCACTTATTCATTCTTTCTAGCTTCCCCCATCGTGAGTTGAGCACAAAAAAAACCAGATCACCTTTTCTATCTGCCACGAAAAAACACTGTATTTTAAGCTTATTACTGAAAAAAGCCATATATGAACAACCAAGAAAATGCATTCTTCACTGATATATATCATATGGCAATTGTTCAACTTCAATATAGGAATTTAAGACAGTTTCAGAGTCACTTATTTTAGGCATAGAGTTAGCTGAAGACACATATAAGAATATACAAATTATGATGTAAGAAAAATCTAGAAATTAAATGTTTTCATTATAATTCATCCCCTTTGCCATTGAATATGTAATGTTTTTCATATGTTCACTAGTTCATCTTTCATTTGTAATGATGAATTCAAAGTTCTTACAAGCTTAAAATCTGTAACATTTCAAAGGAAATAGTTTATTTCACATTTTACATCACTCAATGGATCTAAAGAATAAAAAACCTTCATTACGACTTTCATACAGCATATCAATTCAATAAAAATCAACACTCCACAAAAAAAGTTCCTAAAACCAAGTTGCATTTCTCTACCTGAAAACTTAAGGTGAACTAATTAAAATACATTTCACTGCTCTCCATTTGAAAAGAGTCAACAACAAAAAACCACCATATTCTTACTAACTTGAAACACACCAATAAACATCCAAAAGATAAATCAAATGACAGATAGTTATTAACAGTTCAGCATGGTTCCCATAATTATCCAATTGAACATATAATGCAAAGAACAGAGGTCTTATTGGTTCCATAGAGCATGAATATCAGTATGCTTCAAAAAACTATTAAGTGAAACGTACAGTCTGCTGAGTCAGAAGAAAGTGAGAGCTGATATATTTATAGAGGAAGACAAGAAGAAGAAAAAATAGAGTAGAGAAACACGTCATTTAACCACTCTTTATGTGGCCATATAAACACAACAGACAGTGGTAAAATCCAGAAAACAAAATTTAAGTAACAATTATTGTAAAACCAAAAGAATGCAAAGCAATGACTTTACCCTATAATTCCTACTGGCTGTCCTATATCCACTACATACCCTCAGCCTCACTTTGCTAGCTTGCTGCTAAGTTAGAAACATGGATGTAATTATAGTTGTTGGCTTTTGACTCTGTCTATAAACCATGCAGAGATAAACTGCTATTAGTGAACATACCAACTCCATATAATTGTGTTTTGACATTATAGGTAAAAACAGTGAGAAAAAAAACTAACCACAGCAATTATAAACAGCATGCTAGAGGGCATGTCAGGTCACTTATGACCCTGAGTAAGTTGCTGTAATTCCAAAGCTCTATTTCTTGCACATTCATAGGCACAAATTATTATAGGGAAATAGCACTGGTAGCCAATTTCTCTCATATGATCAAAAGAAATGCAAAATATTTCTATGTAGTAAGCAAAAATCTATACCTTCTTAAATTCCTAATATGAAAAATGGTCAAATTTGAAGAAAAAAAGCTTATATGTTGTACATGGTCTTAGGGCTTGTGAGCTGGAAGTATATTTCAAAGAGCATTCATTCTATATCTCCTCCTTTTACTTGACAGATAAGGAAACTGAGGGCTGAAGAAGTAGCCTGCCTAGTGTCATCTAGGAAAGTAGCAGAGTAAGTATTCAAATTCAGGTCCTTTGACTAAAGATTCTGAGCTTCTCCTACAAAACCACTCTGTTTATCATTTGTGTTGGACTAAGAATATTCTATTTCAAATCTATTTTCACACAAGAGAAAAAGAAGAGTTCAGGAAAGTATCTGGATAATTCCAGGGGGGAAATGACCACTGTGGAAAATGCTAATGGATTTGGTTTAGGCCGGTTATTTGGGGGCAATATCTTAAGCCTAACCAATAGTCTCCATGGATCTAATTTACCAGACAACTTTCAATGGTCCGTTTTATTCAAAAGAAAAAAAAATCTATTGAGTCCATATCTTTTGAATCTTATCTTTCCCTCAGGACCCAGGGTTGGTGGGGAAAAAAACCTATATATGTTATATGAACATGAATTAATCATGATGACCAGATATGAATTGATGAGATAAAATGTGGGAAAATATTTGACTGCTTTTCCAATCAAAGACCCAAAATTACTCATGTTCCACAACAGTCAACAACAATATGTAACAAAAACACAAAACTGACTATCATGTGAAAATAAACAGACCAAACCACTTTATACAGATCCCATTTAAACACATTTTCCTTAAAAAGCTCTATTTTTAAAGAGACTACACAGAGACAAAACAAAAGGTAACCTTACTATGTAATACTACAATAGTGCTGTAATTAAAACTAGAATCTATAGATTTCATGCAATTTCTTTTCTTTAGAGGATTATAAACTAGAGATAGGAAGGAGACCTCTAGAGGAGGTTATCTAACATACAGGAAACTGCTTTGCTGAATAAATGTAACTTTATTCTAATAAATTAATAAACTTTATACCATGTGTGTATTTCAGAGGGAGAAGAAAAATAAAAGTTGACAATATTGTTAGTCCCAAAACTCTGTAATTCATTTTTTAAATATCAAACTTAAAAAAAAAACCATTGGGTTCTTCCAACAATAAAGCATTTTTCTCTTTGCACTTAGGTTTCAGAATTTAGCCCACTAAAGGAAACAATATCATTATCAAGATGAACAATTAAACTCCAAACATTTGAAATATAAAAGCAAAAATCATAAACATGAAAAATGAAAGAGTATCAATACACATGTGATAAGCTGACTAAAAGTGGTATTATGAATGTAGGATTTTAAGCTGCTTGGAGAAAAGGATAAATTATAACATATACCCTCAACACCTAAAACAGCGTCTTAAATGCAAGAGGCACTTAATAAACATACACTGAATCAAATGTAATTATGGTTAGGATCATCCCTAGGGAAAGGTCAGAACCTGGGCCAAATCACACTATTGTATATACAGATAAAATCTCATTAAAAGGAACACTAAGCAAAAGTAAGGGAGATGCCACAAAATAGCAACATGCAGTTAATGTAAAAATGTGTCCATTAAGGAGAAGAGAGTTTGGGCTAGGCAGAGGTTTACATACTTACTATACGTATCTATACAAAGACTTTTATTTTTTGGTAGCTGCTGCTAGAACTACCATGTCTACCCTAAAAGCTATCTCTTTGATTCTTTGCTTCCAACTCTGCATCATCTCAGATTCTAAAAAGTGAAAGACTCTGATTTGCTATATTCTAGTAATGATTATGGTTGCAATGCTTAATTCCGACACTATGAAGAGATAAGACAAATTATTGTTTTCAGCAAAGCAAAGCAAAATCATGAAAATGGGTACAAATATATTTCATTTAAAAGATAAACTACCCAGGTTGATTGATTAATTATAACCATAAAAATGTCTAGAGAAGGTATCCTAAGCTCTTGGATGTACGTGTGTGTGTGTGTGTGTGTGTGTGTGTGTATGCTACTGAGATGCTACATTTGGAAAATTACTTATTCATTCATTCTTTGAACCTCTGAGATTCATTCAAGAAACATTTATATAACACTTACTATATACAAGGAACTGTGATCCATGTTAAAGATCAGGATAAAAAAGTCAGGAATGTTGCCCCGAGCTTACAATCTGATTATAATAAATGAGCCAGGCCACCTTTGGAATTCCCAAATTCTCAGATATCTTTTCACCTTAAATCCAGAACATGGATTTAAGACATTTAAGTTTAAATGAAGCAAAAACTGGCAAAATTTTAAAATAGCAAAACAGAACTGATGGTAATATTAAATAGTAATAGTAATAATAATTATAGTATTGGTAGTAATATTAAACTGATAATAATATTGAATTAATATCTGTATCCCTACCCTTATTTACCTTGAGCATCAAGATATCTTTCATTTAATCACTCTTTTCAGTCTAAAAAATCTCAATTCACATGCAGTTGATAATCTCTCACCTCTTAATTTAAAATTCAGCAATAAAGTCCCAAATATAGACTCCTTGAGAAGTATCAACTTCCTACTCAGGCAAAAGAAGCATTAGTAATATATAATCTATATGAAATCATATGAATGATGCTTTAAGACTTCGTTGGGATTGAGGATGGCTTAGTGGCTCGGTGAATTCAGAAAGCAGTCTAGAGACAGGAGATTCTGAGCTTAAATCTGGCCTGAGACACTTCCTAGCTGTGTGACCCTAGGCAAGTCCCTTAACCCCCATTGCCTAGTCCTTATCACTCTCCTACTTTGGAACCAATACACAATACTGAGTCTAAAATGGAAGATAAAAGGTTATTTTTTTAAGACTTTATTGGGATTATTATGTTAGAGTTCTAAAAAAGAAAGGAAATGGAAGAAAAAGAAAAAGGAAACTATTTACATTTGTATACAAGTCATTATATTACTACATAATGTAAATATATTTAAGAGATCAAACTCTGGTACACCAGAGAGAAGTCTCATTCCTAAATGAGAAAGGATAATACTCCAGTGTTTGTAGGACAAATCACATCTCCATATAGCAAGTAGCAGAAAGACAGACTAATGGATTTTCAAAACAGAAATACACATAATTATTTCTCCCTTCAGGTGGAAGGCCCTTCAGATTTTTGCATCAACTCTTTAATAGCATATCACAGACATAAAAATATTTTAACCTGCAATTCATATTCTTGAAAATGCATAAGATAGATCTTTTTTTCCTTCAAAAGAAAAAGGTAGAGATTCAGCTGGCATCTCTAGGAGCAACAGAGAGTTATGAACAATTGCTAAGTTTCAAAAGGTGATTCTAAGAATGACAAGTGGAGACCCTCCATGATCCCTTTGTGTCATTTTCCTCCCTCTTGTAGAATCTCTTCACTGCCTTACTTGCAAGAAACCAAACTGAACAGGCTAAGAGGATGTTCTTCTATGTTGGAAACAGGAAGGGGAGAGACACCAAACACAAGTTGAAAAAATCCTGATCAAGACAGGAATCATGCTCTTCAGTGAGAGAAAAAAAGTGTAAAGAAGTCCCTATGAAAATACAAAATACATTCCTCTCATACTTCATTCCAATGGAAAAACCACCGGATTTAGACTCGGAGAACTTCATATTGAATCTTGGCTCTCTCTTGGGCAAGAAACGTAGGCTCTCTGGGCCTCAGTTTTCTTATTTGTAAAATGAGGGGGGTGGACTGTATGACCTCTGATGTCCCTCCCAGCTATGGTCCTATGATTTTACATCAAGAAGAAAAGTCAATAAATATCATTCAAGTGTTGAGATGCAGTGAGGAGATAAATGGGAAAATCTCCAAATTATCTTCAAAATTCTTCCCACCCTTGGGGGGCAGCTGGGTAGCTCAGTGGAGTGAGAGTCAGGCCTAGAGACAGGAGGTCCTAGGTTCAAACCCGGCCTCAGCCACTTCCCAGCTGTGTGACCCTGGGCAAGTCACTTGACCCCCATTGCCCACCCTTACCACTCTTCCACCTATGAGACAATACACCGAAGTACAAGGGTTTAAAAAAAAAATTCTTCCCACCCTTCACCCCTTCCAAAAGTATCAGTAGGTTAATTTTTCTTTAAACTATTGGAACATTTGCAAAATGATTCTGATTTTTCATTTTTTTTGAAACTTTTAAAATTTGATAACCTTAAAACCAGGTTATTCTTTGTTAAGAAAAATAAAAGAGACCTGACCTATTCTTGCAAAGCTAAATTACAACTGGCAATTTCAGTTGCTTACTCTTTTCCCTTTCTGTTTCTATTTTCTTTCCTGTGTGTTTGATAAAGGTTGCCTAATAGCAAAAAATGAGATTCCTGTCTCATACAAACTTTCAAATCAAAAGACCAAACCTGCATCTTGTTTGATTTGGAAGCACAACTGAACTACAGATAACAAATTTGAATTTCTATACATAGAAGAATGCAAAGAGCATTGAAGAATTGAATTCTCTCAGTCCTGCTCCTCTGTGACCCTTCACCTCTTGACAGCTCAAATGCTTTTCCATAAAAGTTAAAGGATTTGACTCAACGATAGCTTAGTTCCCTTCCAGCTCTTAAAATCTGTAACAAAAACAATAGTTTAAGTAACAAAATAATATGCCCGGTGTCTAGCTTAACAACCCTCAAAAAACAAATTTATTCCTTTTCAAATAAGTAAATAAAATAAGCCAAATCCTTGCCATGAGCCATAACTTATCTTAATAACGTGTAGAGGTTTGCACATCTCACACAAGAATTGCTTCAATTTCTTCTGTCCCATTTGTAAGTAGAATCATGTAGACGGTGTGATATATAGTTGATAGCTTTGGAGTCAGAGGACTTAAGTGCCATCTACTACCCTGTGTGACACTAAACAAGTCATTTTACCTCTCTAGTTCTCAATTTATTTATATGTAAATAAAGTTTCTTTTAAGACTAAATCTGAGTTTAAGATTCTATAAAACCGTAATAATGGCAAATCACTATCCTCATATTAGTAGTAATGTTGCCCACTATTCTTTGGCTAATCCTTTACACTTACTTCCAATTATCTATTTCTTTGAGTCTAAACTCCCTTAATTTCCCCATTTCCCGTCATGGCTCTCTATTTGGTCCAATCATGACTACATCACTAGAAAAGCAGAATATAACAGCCCAAAAGACACTGAACATGGCATTGAAATACCAGAATTTCAGTTCATATGGCCCTTGCCAACTGTTTAATTCTACCAAGTTTCAGTGTTCTTATGTGTAAAATGGAACAATAAACTCAAACTTCCTATATTATAGGGTTCTGGGGAAGACTGCATTCCATAATGTATGTAGAGCACACTGTAAATGTAGAAAACTATCAAGTCCCAGAACTGAAGTTTTAGAGGCATAAGGGATCATCATTCTAGCCCAACTCACACCTTTTTTTTTTAACCAGTGAGGAAATCTGAGGCCTAGAGAGGAGAAATAACTTGCTTAAGGTCATTAAGTAACAGAGCCTGGATCATTTGTCTCCAAATCCAACATTCCTCATCACTACATGCCCTATATGTATCACTATTGGCACCATATTTCACACAGCACTAGTTTTCTGACTACATCACTTGAGTATTTCTGTACAATATTACCAATTTTGTGTTATTTAACCTTAACTCCTGTGCTCCACATGTTTTTCAGGATAGTGCAGTTGGGGGGAGTATGTCATTATCTCTAACAGAACAGGCAAGAACCATGGTATTATTTCATTGGCTTATAGTATGTTAGAACAGGAAAGAAATTAGACTACCTACCCCAAGTCCCTCACTTTATAGGTGAGGACACTGAAGCCCAGGAACATTAAATAGCTCGCCCAGGGATACTGAGCTAGTTAGTGGCCAAGTGTCACACCTGAGAAAGAACTCATGCTCTGAGCCTCAATTTACTCATATGTCAAAAGGACCTAATTCGAGTTGCAATATCTACCTCATAAGGCTCTTGTGAATATAAAATTAGTTTAATATGTGGGTCTCTTAATCCATAATGGATTGGACCCATGGCATAGGGAATTCCTGATGAGGCAATTCTCTTGTCCAATAGAGGGAAACAACATGTGCTCTGTAACATATGGTCTTAGAGAGCAGCTTGAGGGTAGTCAGAAGTTATATGATTTACCTAGAATCACACAGCCATTTTATATTCAAAGTGGAATCTGAACCCAGTTCTTCCTGACTCAGGCTAGCACCCAATCTACTTATGCTAGCCTGACTCTCATAATATTTGTCAGAAAATGTCAAATCTCTGTCCCATATTTCTTGTGCTTTTATATCAGCATCAATAATTTCTTTTAAGCAAGACATTAATAACCATGAAAAAACAATAAAATACAATGAAAATTATTACTTCCTGCTGGACTAGTATCCACAAAATACCAAAAGGACCACTAAACAGCTTCTAGCAGGTTGAGTATATTCTCTATGGAGGATTTGTAGAAATATGGCAATAGCATAGCATAGGATAAAAAGATGTGGATGATAGATGAGATTACAAAATAATTGAAAACAGCACTAGGAAAAATGTGCTTAATTCAAAAGAGTTTCAATAAACTTATTGAAATCCCAATATGTTGAACAATGTAGTAAATACCGACTATTGGAGAAAGGAGTTTTTAAAATAGAACACAAGGTATCTGCCCTTTCTATACTGAAGGATTCCCTTTACTTTCTATTCAATAACAAGGTCATCCTTGATTTCGGATGATGTCAGCTGGAGTCAAGAATATAAAACAAATTCAGAAAACTCGTTAATGTCAAACATTTGTTAAGTACCTACTGTGAGTGAGCTATAATAATTCACTGAACTGCTGAAAATCACATTAGGTGCTGAGATACAAGGCGCTTACAATCTAGTAAGGTAAAAGAATGCAAAGAATGACTACTGGAGGGAGAATACAGCAAATGTAAAGGAGAGATCTGAGTAGAGCGCAATGAGTAACTCTAGTAAGAAGAGATCCCTTTCAATGGTGCAGGATCAGAGAAGGCACCTGAGTTAGGCCTTGTTGAGATCCAGGAATGATAACTAAAAAAGGCCCCTGGATTAGACAATAAGCTCATTCATGACCCTCAAGAAAGATGTTTCAGTAGAAAATTAGGAAGTTCTAAAGCAGTGGAGACATAAGCCATATGGCAAATAGGTAAGAACATGAGGAGATTGCAACGTAGACCACTCCCACAAGTTCAGAAGTAAAGGGGAGGGGAGATGAGAATAATGTAGGAATATGATGAAAGATTTAGAATATCCTACACGTAGAATAACAGGTGTGAAGAAAGTTTCTTTATAGGAAATAGAATATCATAAACTGTGGGAAAGGAGCCAATACAAAGGAAAAGAGTGATAAATACATAAGAAAGAGTAGATGGTGGATATAGCAAGATTTCTGAGGGAAAAGAAAAAAATGTTTAAATTGACACCTTAGCTTTGGCAAAGATTGGAAGTATCTCTTCTTCTGAGATTAGAGAAAAAAGAGCAAAATATAGAGGTAAGTACAGAGTGATTTAAAGGCTTTGAAGGAATTCAAATCCAAAGGCCTTAATCACCTCAATAAATTTGGAGGCTAGGTTCTTCACTGGAAGTGAAAGAGAGGAAGACTTGGGTATTTAAGGAGATAAAATAAGTCTAAGGAAAGTTACTATGAAGAATGTGATGGAGAATCAATAACAGAAGTATAGAAGAATAACAGTAGCTGACATTTATAAAGTACTTTAAAGCTTGCAAAGCACCTTACATACATTATCTGATTTGATATTGCCAACAGCCTTGAAAGGGAGGTGCTGTTATTATCCCCATTTTACAGATTAGCAACCGAAACCCAAGTAAGCTACACAACTATTAAGTGTCAGTGATAGGATTTGAATATAGATTATAAGTACCAAAATAAATTCATTATAAGTTTCCAGAGTTATAGTGTATATCTTTAAGTAAATTTAATTCAACAGACAATGCCTATTTTGTGTCAGATACGTAAACTATAAAAACCAAAACAAGTCTCAGTTATCAACAAGCTTATATTTCACTAGTTCTAACATTTACTAGCTATGTGACTATAGTAGGCAAGCAATTTAATCTAAGCTTAGTTTTCCATCTGTAAAATGAGAATCATACTATTTGCACTGCCTACTTAACTAGGATGTTATGAGTAAAGTCTTTTGTAAACTATGATTCACTATATAAAGGTAAGCTATTATTATCATGCATGTATGAAAGCTCAAACTTAAGTAAAAGTTAAATTCTATTTTAGAACTTAGAACTCATTTTTTCTTACATGGTATCAGGTTCTGTAGGCCACAGAAATATATTAAAAGAGTCCTATCTTACTTATATGAGTAGGTTCAACCACATATACAACTATTTTTAAGGGGAAAATGTGTTTCACATTGCAACTTGTGACTCCAGAAAATTATCCTCCTATAACCATAAGTTTAGGGATTTGCCTACTCTCTCCTCCTTCCCTCTACCATCATGTAATGAGAGCATAAGAAACTCTCAGCTCCACAATACATGTTCTGAGTCTTAATCATGTGGGTCAGTACAGAGATGCCATCCATAAAGGAAGGGGTGGAGGCAGAAGTGGATGTGCAATGATAGTAAATAACAAGGAACAAGGAAGGGGAAGAGACATAGGGCTGGGATGAAAACTCATAGAAAAAGCTAATTAGTTATACTATTAAAAATAATGGATCTTATTTTTACCAAAAAAGGGAACCAAGGAAAAATCAATAACTATCCACACCTACTCATTTTCCATCCTCTACAAAATCCTTACAAAAATAATCTATATGTTCATCAAGGCTATCACTGATGAAAGTATGAAAAGAGGAAAGAAAATTTTTCAAAATTATATTGATACAAGAACTGGAAAAGGAGGGTATGTCCTTCAATTGGGGAATGGCTGAACAAACTGTGGTATATGCTGGTGATGGAATACTATTGTGCTAAAAGGAATAATAAACTGGAGGAATTCCAGGTTAACTGGAAAGACCTCCAGGAACTGATGCAGAGCGAAAGGAGCAGAGCCAGAAGACCACTGTACACAGAGACTGATATACTATGGTAAAATTCGAATGCAATGGACTTCTGTACCAGCAGAAAGCAATGACACAAGACAGCTCTGAGGGATTTATGGTAAAGAACGCTACCCACATTCAGAAGAAGGACTACAGGAGAGGAAACATATAAGAAAAACAAATGGTTGAACACATAGGCTGAGGAGGACATGATTGGGGATGTGGACTCGAAACTACCACACCAATGCAACTAACAACAATTTGGAAATAGGTCTTGAAAAAGGACACATGTCAAAACCAGTGGAAATGTGCATCGGCTATGGGTGGGGGGAGAGCAGGGGGTGAAGGGGAAAGCAGGGGCATGAATCATGTAACCATGTTAAAAATGAATATTAATAAATGTTTTAAAAAATTATATTGATACAACTGGCTAAAAGTTGCAGAGAATCCAGGATTCCATTGATTAATGCCTATTGAGGGAAAAAACCTCAACATTTAATTTGGTAGAGCAAAACGCAATACTAAAGGTTCTCCTCTAAAAAGAGTAACCCCAAAACATGTTAAAATCATGCAAAATATCCAGAAAATGCAACAATAGATAACTTTGTTCAAAACTTCTTTAATTATTAGTACCAAAAAGGTAGAAAATGAGGAGGTGTGATTGCCAAATCTGTTTGAAACATCAAGGGGGTTGTCTAGCATAAAGTCCAAGTGGAAGAGAGATTCTCTACTGATGGTGAGATTCTACATAAGCTACCATTTATGGATGATACTATACTAAATGCATCAAGCTCCAAAACATTTCAGACCCCTAAATCACTCAAAAGAGTAAATCCTATCCACACAGGAAAAAAAATTGGTGGATAAAGAATGTCTATTTTTCCAGACTGTGTGAAATGAAACTAGATGAACAACTCATAGAATAGCTCCATTAGCAAAAAAAAAGTTGAGGACAACAATTACTTGGTTCTTGATTTGAACTTAAGGGAGAGCACTACATGGCATTTGGAAAATCATATATAGTGCTTTTGATGACCCTAAGGTTCCCCGTGACCCAAAGGCCCATCTTCTCAAACATCAGAATTCTAGTTATATTGTGTGGCTGAAGAACACTATAGGTTCCAAAGAAGAAGCAAGTCATTCAAAGAGCAACAGAGAGGTGCCTAGAAGGTCAGAAAAGGCCACAGCATCTTAAAAATGAACTGCTTAAAAGCATTATAAAGGATGTCATCATCAATACCCAGAAAAGGAGATGGGCCAATTATGTTACAAGAACAAGTAATAGAAAGCAGACAGCCCACACCATTGATAACCATACAATGTCAAGCCATCTAGAAGATCTCTTAGCACAGTGACTGGTACATAGTAGGTGCTTAATAAATGCTTATGGCTGACCACAGAGGATTCTGAGGAGAATATGTAACTGCTACACTTTCCTAGCTTCCCCTCTCCCTTCACTGCCCTTACTAATAGGGATGACCTCCTGTTTATGCTCTATCTTGGATATACATAGTTTACATGTTTTCTCTGAAACTGTTTTTTGCTTTCTTTGTATCCTCACCACTTAGCACGGTGCCTTCCACACAGTCTCATGCTTAATGAATACTTACTGAGTAATTGATTGTGTGAGGTAATACTGACATTGATCTAGAACTTGGGGGACAAGCAAGAGCTTCAAGATATTCCTTTAGATCTACAGAATATTAGAGCAGGAATAAAACATGTGGGCCAACTCTTCATTTTATAATTGAGGAAATGTTTCTAATGAAAGATATGAAATAGCCAAGTATTTGAATAAAAGAAAAGGAGATTGGTTGGGGGAAAGTGGGGTTGAGATATCTGGGTCTTACCACTGGGCAGCACTGCCAGTCACTCCTTTCTTTTATGCCACAGTCTCTAGTCTTTCACTTTCATCTTGGGGAGAAGAACCCTGCTGCAAAAAACAGCTTCACCTCTCAGCTCATGTCCTTTCCAAGGTTTACTAATGGATTTTACTGTGAGTATCATAGGAAAGTGTCTTTCATTTTGTTCACTGTCATCACAAAAATTTAAAGTTTTGGGGAGTTATTACTATAACTACTGTTAATATTATTCACTGTGATCCAATATGCAATGACTAGTAAAAGTCAAAGACAAGATGAAGTCTCACAGAGGCACTCCTGTTGGTCCTTTTGTACACAAAGCATTTAAAATTTAATATTCACCTACACTTCAGAGGTAGAACAGGCTCATGTTATGTTTGGCATTTTGCCACAGGAGCTAGAGTAGGCACAGTAAAGGTTCAGGGAAGAAAATCAGGACAAAATCTCTAAAAGGGTTTATAGGTTGGTGAGAGCATAGTATCATATCTGAGAACAATGTTGAAAAGACAAGTTGGGGGGGGGGGGGAGGCCTGCATCCGGAAGTTAGGGGAAATAACTATCCCCCTAGGGGAAGGAGATTCAATGAAAGAGGAACAGATCTGGAAGTTTGTCTAGTCTCTCTTCTCTCCTTGCCCCACTCCTTTCACTACTGCCAATCCTAAAGGATGATGAAGGAGCCAAAGAACAATCCCAGAAAGTAGCCAGAAGACAAGAGAGGAAAGGAAAGCTCAAATAGTGCTATATTGAGGGAAGGGTAGTACCAATTATATATAAGTAACATATGTAAACCAGGTATGCCCTACATTACAGACTGCTTTCCAGAATTGAGAGAATGCTTTTAAAACAATTATCTGGAATTCGCAGCAGTTTTTTTTATCCTAATAGGATATTACAAAAGGAAGAGATACTGGCTGATGGTAGCTATTGCAAATTTAAGCCTTACACAGTGTATGGTCAGAACTTTCCTATTCGTTTTTTTCTAAGTAATTTTTTCTTTTTGAACTTGTCAAAATTCAAAGTATTTTCCTCATTTAAGCCAAATCAATACCAAAAATAGTCTGTTGTCATTAAATGTTTCTTTGTAAATTTTTGTTTTAGCTAAACAACTCCTGAAAAAGCTCTGCTTTATACCTACCTCCTTCAAGAAGCCATTCTAGACTAAGAATTCAGTATTTATATAGCTTTCTATATATGGCTATTTGGATATGGAATTTTTACTTATTCATAGATACTGTAATTTTATTTGTCTTTTCTCCCCCATTAGCCAGTTACTTGACAAACTGTACTAGGTTTTCTTTCTTGCCTTCTTAATCTCACCATAGGCATTTTTGTTAAGTGTTCTGCACTTTACACATACTCAGTAAATGCTTTCTCCAATATTTTCTCCGTCCTTTATCCTAGCACTCTGGAATTTTCTTTTAAAATTAAAACATTCTCAGGAACAAAAAAGTTCTTTTCTTTTTTCATGAATGAACTGAGTTCAACATACAATAGAACACAAAGAATTCATCGACCAAAGGCAAAAACATTCTTCTACTTAATATAAGAAATATATAGTGAGGCATACTAAGGTAAAGAAAGGATTATTAAATGAATACCAGAAAAACCTCTAAAACCAAAATGTATCAGACACCTGAAATGTACCTTCTGAAAAACAACCCAAAAATATTACTTTAGGAGTTTTTTTTTAATGAACTGGATCCTGAAAATGTTCTTCAGAGAATAATCTATATTATGAGATAATAATCTATGTGAGATAAACCAAGATATTTGCCTCCCTTAGGCCTCTTATTTATAATGTCTGCCGTTTATATAGTTAGTACTTTAAGGTTTAAAAAGCACTTAGACATGCATTATCTCATTTAACCCTCCCAACAAAACTATGAGGCTACAGGCATTATTATCCTCATTTCTACATGAGGAAACTGAAGTTCAGGTAAATGGCTCATGTAATACACACAGTTTATAAATGTCCAAGTCAAGATTCAAACACAGATCTCTCTCAACTCAAAATTCATCCCTTCTGCTCTTCCATGCTATTTCTTCCATTATTAATTCCCTATACTGTAACTGTTTCCCTTAGAGACCTAGAGGAAAAATGAAACACCATGTAAAACACATATCCACACTAGTCCAAGAAACGGTTTTAGATTTTAAATCTTGGTTTCTTTTCATGAATGCCATTGCTCTGATACTCTTCTCTGTTAAGTAAGAACTATGGTTACATTTACTTTTGTTTCCAATTATGAATATGTTTGGAATTTCCTTATAACTCAAATGAAAGACTTTATGAAAAATGGTGAGTTCTGACAAGGAATGTATCCAGAATTCATTTATTCTAGTATTTCTTTCTTCTTCTAGGAAAGAATACTTATATTGCCCACAGATATTGAAAACAGCATTATTATTTGCTTTTATTCCTTACCATTCATTTCTTCTTGGATAGTTTCTTGTAAGGCCTACATTATATATGGCAGCTACAAAGTCTAAACTTTACATATTTGTTATTTCTGTTTTTTCACATTTGGCTTAACATTGGTCCTAACTCCATGTTCTACCACCCAAGATGTAGAGTTCATTGTTTATATTCCATTCTCAAAATAGTCTTTCAGGAAAATCAAATGGCTTTACTGAGGTGAGAGAAGGTAATTAAAAGTTAAATGTTTTGCTGGTTGTGCGACTGTTTGAATCACTGGGAATGTTTTAATTATACTAATAAATGTAGTCGTGAAATTTAGCCCACAATGAACTAACATCAATATCATAATATTAAGAGATAAAGAGGAATGAATGCAAATGTCAGACATATACTATACAAGTGAATGAAGAGATAATAAGTAATTAGGCCCTGAATTTGCAAAGATATTGAGGCCAACTATATACCACTTTTTTCTCAAGTAGCTCTCAGGCAAAAAAAGAAATTTTTTTACAGATTGTCCTAGACTATGATTGACATGTGACAATAGCCTTCAAAACTCACAGTTGTCAGAAGGGAACTGAAAGCCCAACATCTATCTGAACAAGAACTATCTTTAAAACATGATTTTAAAATCTTTACCTAGTTTTTGCTTGAAGACTTCCAGTGAGAAGAATTTCCTGAACTCTTAAAGCAGTCCATTCCACTTAGGAAAGCACTTAAGTGTTAGGGAGTCTTTCCTTATGTCACACCTAAATTTGCCTCTCTGTAGCTTCCATTCTTTACTTCTAATTCTGTTCCGTGGGGCCAAACAAAAAAGCCTAAACCATCTTCCACATGATGGCCCTTTAAATGCTGTTAGATATATAGATATGTAGACATATGTAGATAGATGTAAATATAGACATATGTATCTATAGATGTACATCTAATTTTCCCCCTTTATCTTTTTCTTTTTCCCAATCTCTTATTACTATAGCATTATCCCAGGAGCCTTCAGTCTAATTTATGGGTTACCTGTCTCTTTCTAAAAGGGGGTACAAAGCAGTCATTACAGGGGAGAACTGAACCACTCACTATACCTAGCTCAGGATTGTAGATGGATTTCCTGTGCATCTCTTCTACCAGGAGAAAATACTTGGTGATTCCAAGAAATGAAGTCGTTTCTCGTCCAGGATCATTTTCAGAATCAGAATTCTCTCATGGTAACTTTTCGACCTTTTTTTTAAAAAGGTTAAAATTTCAAAATAGCTATTGCAATTCAAAAAGTAACACTTTTACCAGGTGACATTTATACTGCTTATTTTGCATACTCATGTTCACATGAATATAATAATAATGCAATACGGTCATTAATATATAGGGAAATTTTTCACATTTTCAGTATTTTGCATGTCAGAAATTAGGATTTTCTCTAGCCTACAGGACTATAGGTAAGCAGTATGAAGGCTGAGGGGTCAGGTTCCCAACTTTCAAATTCTTTTTAGAAAATAATATCTAATAATCCTTGTAACCCTTATGAATTTGGTAGTGGTATGCTGGAACCTCCTATAGATGCCATTTTCCACCTTGTAATTTTGCATATGGAGGGTTCATCCCAGAACAAGTTCCTCCGAACAAGAGAAATTCATTATAAAAGTGCCAAAAGAGACCCATGCTAAGACTCCAGTGTTGTGGCATGAATTATCTTTTAGTAAATTTGATTAACCAAACTTGTTTAACACCTACTATATACAAAAAAAAATGTGCTGTGTGGTGAGGACACAAAAATATTTAAATAATGCAATACATACACAGAGAAGAAAAAATTAAAAAACCAAAGTAACGCACAATCATTTCAAAAGGAAGAGCATGGTAACAATGGCACAGGAGGTGGGGTGGGAAAGGAATGGAGATAATGGACTTCTTCCAGAATAAGGAAGCACCTGAAATGTGCTTAAAGAAAAACTACTGTCTGTGTGTGGCAGAGAGAGGAGCAGTCAGTTTGAGATATGGGAACTGAAGGGTAGTGGGTAGCTATCATATCATTGCTTAATGATATCATTATACTTTTACTTTGGTCAAAATTAAAAAGCCTTCAGATCAAATCAAATTTTAAAAAACAACAGCAGCCTTTATTCTCTCAAGGCTACTAAGAGAATTCATGATCAATGTATAAGTACAGATGTGGCTAATCCCTCATATATATTCTTGGGGGAGGAGTGTTAATCAGGTGAGGGGAAAACAAATCATTAGCACCTAAAAAATAGAAAAGAAAATTAAAAGAAAAAAAGAATGCGGTTTAAATCTAAGTGGTGTTATTTTCAGGCCCTCTAAAAGGATTAAATAACAGAATTCTAAATGGTTTGTTTGTACTTTCCATGCAATGTGTAGATTAACCATGAAATTCTGTTTGGGACACTTTGACATCTGTTTTCAGTGCATTACAATGAAATCTGGGGACTTGATACATACATTTGCTGTAATAAAACTGTCACTAATCAGTGTTTTCCAAAATATTGCCCATAACTATTACTATTCAGTAGTCTCATTTGCATGATCTAATATTGTTGCTACATCATGTTTTTCCCTGACAACATGTTAGTTGGTCCCAGGCACATTGTCTAAAATGGCTGCAAACCACTCAATAATCGCAGTATTTCCAAGGTACTTCATAAAAGATAAGCAAGCAATTTGTTCCAGAACTAGACAAGTAGTTCATCATTCATTATCTATTTTTCTTTATCACATACATTTGAGGCTATGAGTTAATAATCACGATTAATAAAATCCAACATCGATAAATGAACTCAGATATAAAGAAGCAAACTGTGTCTCATATTGCCAATACATACAACAGAAATTTGACTCAAAAGGTCCCCCGACAAATATGCGGAGATGTTATTTGGATACTGACTGTAAAGCCTATTATTAACTTTGACCATGGTACCACAGCCCAAAACTGGACTAGTCTGTAAAAAACAGCCTTCCCCATTTTCTCTCAAGTTAACACGCAGTTGTACCCCATGTTCACTAAGTAGGTTTAAAGGAAATATATTAGTTCAGTAACCCTATTCACCTGCATACATAAACCTTAGCCTAAATGTTACTATGGTCTTGGAAAAATACAAACTATATAAGTCACCAATAATTAAAATTCATGGTTTGTAACATGTGTAGATACATATACACAAATATGTTGTCTACAGAGTTGCAATTTTTATTTAGATTACTTAATAACAATATAATCTTTTTTGCCCTACCATGATATTCATCGCCAGCTTGAAATACAGTTTCCTGTACACATGTTTTATATTACATGAATGTTGGACACAAAAAGCTGATTAATTGTAGGCCTTAATGCTGTGTTTGTTAGTGCTAAGAAGTCATTCCAAATGTTCCAAAAGGGATTACTCAGTATAACAAGTCTATTTAATTACTGTAAGACCAGTGATCCTCATATTACTATAAGCAGCTTTTCTCTTATTTGGAGTCTGTAAATAGAACAGAAATTGTTACATGATAACTATAAATCATGTCAAAAAATATTCAGGTTGTACCATCAAGAAATGTAAAGGAATGTGCAGGCAGCTACAGAAGTCTATGCAAGAAATATAGGACTTAACAAGCACGCACATGTATGTGCTCTACTTGACGTTTATACCAAAAAATTTTCAGTTGTGCATTTAAGTAAACCTTTTCATTTGCATGAGAAAGTACAAAAATCATTCCTTTGAAACTTCAGCAGCAATGGTTTTTATGTTATTCTTAGATGCTTTAGGTTATATTTTAAGATGGTTATATTAATGAAATTAAATTTTGAATCTTAATAAATAGTTGAGTATCTTAAAATTCATTGATTTTATAGGTTTTATAATATATTTTAAATTTTCCTATTAATGAAAAAGATCCACTCAACTTGGAAATTACTTTCAAAAGGATCAGGTAATATATATATTACTTTAAATTACATGCCATGGGCCAAAACAACCTCATCTACTTTCCAGCTCTGTTTTCTGTTAATCTCAGTGATTCATTAACTAATAAATAAATACATGGGCTAAGTTTTACTAGTAACTCCCGGATAATAGCATAGCAGCAGTGTGGCCTAGTGGATAAACAGTTAGTTTGGAAGGTGCCTCTGAAACATACTGGATATGTGATCTTGGCCAAGTCACTTAATTTCTCAGTGCTCTGGATAATCTCTAAGACTAAAGGTTGCTGAAATGGTGTTAACTAGCACAGATAGACTGTGTTTTCTTCTCTGAAACTTCCCTAAAACAAAGAAATCAGAGTCTCTATCCCTTGTATCAAACCATACTGGTGCATGATAAACTCTTGATGTGTTTAATATATGCAGATGATGCCAAGGCAATAGAGTGGTGGTGGATTTATGCTAAACCATTGACATTCTGAGGCTAAAAGTAAATAGTGTATGAGGGGATATAACCTATCATCTTGATCTCATTATCTGAGTGCTCTGGTTGGTTTAAAAAAAAAAAGGATAGACAAACTCAGGAGGACCCTCAGTTCAAATTCCAGCTAGGATAAAACTAGCCATATGACTCTGGACAAGTGATTTAATCACTTGGTGTCTCAGGTCCCCAACAAAAAATGGAAATAATAATATTTGCACTACCTATTTTGTAAGGTTAGTCTAAAGAAAATGCTATAGAATCAAGAATTATTATTATCATTAACCATAGCTGCCATGATTATCAAAGTACTAGAACCAGTCCCATTTGTTTTCTATTGTGTTTATTCTAAATGAAATAATTTCAAGTAGTTATATTTAACTTCTTCCTCTGGCATTCATATATTTCATTTTCTTTGTCAATAAAAAAAAGAGAAATTGTAGGATAAACTCCAAATTGCAATTATTACTGATTAAATATTTTGAGAGTTTTGACCCAACTAAGGATCATTTAAGAAGAAGAGACATTCTTAGACACAAGTCTATAAAATGAATAGTCTCCTCATCTTTTGAAAACAACCCAATCCATCCATATCACCACTGTTTTTATCCAACCAAATCTAAATAAACTTAGTCCACCAAAATATTGCTAGTTAAATTTTTCTTTAACAAAAGCCTTACCCTTTTTAAAAAAAACTATCACATTCTATCTTCGAATCAATACTGTGTATTGGTTCCAAGGCAGAAGAGCAGTAAAGGCTAAGCAATGGGGATTAAATGACTCACCCAGGGTCACATAGGTAGGAAGTATTTGAGGCCACATTTGAACCCAGGACCTTCCATCTCTAGGCCTGGCTCTCAATCCACTGAGCTACCTCATTGCCCCCAATTATAAAAATTTTATCAGAGTGCTGGTATGAATGCTATTAATCATAAACATATGATTGAGTAACTATTCATTCTACACTAAAATTGAGATTATTTTTTGTTTAGATCCATTATAATACCTTTTCTTCTTCCTTTCAGAGATTTATAGTGATGAGAGAAAATTATTCTTGGACACCAACCTGGAATAAAAAAAAATCCCAAACTATATACATTTTTTAAAACTATGTATTCCTAGAATACTAAGCGGCCAAGTTTATAACCACAGAACACTTCTACATGTGAACACTGATAGTTGTGTTGCTTTGAAAAAGTATTTCTTATCACCTAAGTTTTCAGGACAGGTACTCTCACTGCTTCATTGAACAGATTTGTGTACTATATCTTAATTCATTGCCCCATGTACTTAACTCTCCTGTTGCCAGTATTTACCAACGCTGCCCTGTCTCAATTCTAAGAAATGAGGCATGTTTAACTGCTTTTAAAAACTGAGGAAAGAAAACGAATTTCTGAAAACATTTTAACTCTAAAGATTTTTTAAGCTCCACCCCATTCCTGAGAGGTAAACTTTCAGCAACTTGGAAAATGGCTATGATATAATCCATATACTTCTTCCCATCAGAGAGGAATGCAACAATCCTCAGACCAGAACCTATTCTCTTAGTACAGCATGCAAATCTAAACTTATTGCTCAGATCCCTCTACCCATCCCATCCTTCTACACCTGACATGGCCACAAAGACCACATCTTAGCAGAAGCCTATATAAAACACTACTATTAAGGATGCCAAAGAGTAAAGCTGGAAACAGAAGCCCTGAATTCAAATCAATTTATCTCCTTCATTGGACCTTCTAATTAAAGTTTCATGGGTAAGGTAAAGGGAGGAGGATCAATCTGTTAAGTAAAATGATGTTTAAAGATTATCCACAAATTTTAGTTATCTATGCTTTATCCATCCCCAACCTGAGGTTGGAAAATCAAAAGTAGCTCTGTCTATGAAACACTGAAAATTCTTAATCCTTGAGATGGATGTCTGTGAGAAGATCAGAGATGGCAAACACTGTGATCTACAGTTTACAGATATATTATAGGGGACTGAGAAAGGTTAAAGTTAAGGAGTCAAAACCATCTCCTATTTCATTATGTCTTCTATCTGTCAAATACTCACATATGTAAACAGTATATGGCATATACTTATAGGAAATACACAACTTAACTTTAACATTTTTCTCTGATAATTTTAAAATAAAATGTAACAGCTTGGATTTTCAATATTTAATCTGGCAAAGATAGGGGAAACCATAGGCTGAAAAATCATATTTGGCATCTTTTAAAAGAAGAATTGAAAATATCAAAAGTTTTAACATTTGCTTTAAGGCATTTCAATATTTCCAACACAGCACTTCGTTTTCTCAGAAGTCAAAATTATGTTTCATATGTGAAATGGTCAACAAAAAATGCACTCCTTTGTTTCTTGGATGATGAGTTATTTTTCTAGACATTTAGTGAAATGAATATTTGTAACTAACCTGTTCACAAAATGTCACATCGTTTTTGCTTATGAATTTTTACTAAATCAAGAAAAAATAACTTATCTAATAAAAACTGTGTAAGAAAATCCTGAGGTAGAACATTTGAAGTTTCAACTCATTCTAATTTTCTTCCATTTTGTCTCCAACATTAACATTCAGTAGTAAATAGATCTTTCAAATAATCACTAATAAATTTACTGCATATAATTTTAAAAGCATTGTCAGACATTCTTAAAACCAAAAATATAAGTGGAATGATTGTTTTTAACATCTGAATATCATCAAATGGAATATGTTTCTAGGAATCAGCTGGAAATAGTGAAAATTCTAATGGAGCAAGCCGAAAAAAATGTAAAAAGTGAAATTTCAGAATCCAGTATTTGGAAATTGTACTTTTTTTAAAAAGAAGAAATTATCATGCGTGCCATAAAAGATTAAAAGTAAACTGGGAGCAGAAAGAGAAATCAGTCTCCTAAAAGCCAGAAATCCTTTTCCTCCCACCTCAAGAACCAAGGAGGGCTGCCAATTTGTCCCCATCACTGTCGACAAACAAAAGAAAACCCCTACTACAGCTAGACCATGTCAAACAGAAGACACAACTACTCCAGAGGGACGCCTTGAATCCACTGGGGTGTAAAGTCGGGGTTGGGGCCTTTTTGTCAGCCATTACCATAAAAGAATAAGAGGAAACAGTGACATTACTAAACAATGGAAAGGTCAAACGGCTTGCAGCCATTTCATGACCCAGACAAGTCAAGGTCAAGGGATTCAGGTAGCAGCTTTGCCTGGGCATAAGTTACAGCACAAATGAATTGTTTTAACACATCAGCTTTGGTCAATTAAACCTAACAAGACAAGTTGCAGGGTTCTTGACACTAAGGCCAGAAGCTGAGACAGACCTCATAAAACAAGGCTTTTAACATGGCATAGCAAATTTAAGGTAATCCATCCAGAAACTGCAGATGTCAGAATAATAAAATACAAGTTGACCTAAGCAGGAACATTTTTCAGTTTTGCCTCCTAGATACTGGGGTATCACATTGACACACTCTCGTCATTACCATGGGCAAATAGTAATCCCCTATACACATAAATTAGGCAATGCCCTCTATTATCAATAACTCTAACTTCAAACCTTTGTAAGCACAATAATATTTTTGTGCTGGGCTCTCGGCTTCCTTGCTAACAGTGTGCTTAATGTTGTAAAAACACCTATGCACATATTTTTCCCCCAGAGATTCTAATCATGAATGTTTTCAAAAAAATTTTAATTTCACTCAATATCAGACTTCTGGTCTGTCACATTGCATTTGTTGTTGTTTGCTAAATAACTACTATTTAATGCTGATTCTTCAATGTGCATACATTTGAAAAATCACTTAGTTAAGTATTAAAGTCTCTCTTTTCAGTGTTGGGGCTGAAGTTAACTTGCCTTTAAAAACTGCATATATTTAGCATTAAAGAATTTTTCCTTAATCTGCAATTCTTATTTTATTTTGCACTTGTTTAAACAAATCCCATTTTCTACTGATTGGTGCTTCATCAGAAACTTGCTACATGCTCTGAACTGCCTTAAATTGGGAGTATGAAAATATACAACCTCCAGGCAACTCTCAGCTAACAAAATGACTTCATCCATCACCCCATATTTTCAATTATATTGTACTTATTCGGAGTTCTTTAATTTGTCTGTGATTCATCAATGCTGTCCCGTTTAAACTATTATCATAAGTGGAGGGGCTATGGAGCTGTGTGTTTATCATACGTGATATTTACATACACAAATATTCCTGCTTCCTTATGTCACCCCACAGTTCTACTGCTTCATTCAAATTTTGTGGTACTTTTCCCTTCAACTCAGTTCCAAGGTTTTCCCCAACTCATCAATTAATTAGTAGTTGTTTCTTTCCATTTTTCTCAATAAAACAATAACATTCCCCACCACCCCTCACAAATTAAAAAAAAAAAAAAAAAACCTCAATCTCTAAAATGGCATAAATTTGGCATCCTGTTACTTTCAGGCTAATGTTGGCTAATCACACAAGCACATTCCTCACTGTAGTCATTTAGTTTTCAATATATTCCTCTATACTTTAATGATTCCTGCTTTATGCCAAACTGTAACAAGTGAATTCAACTAAATTAACCACAACATGTAATTAAATTCAGAAGTTTAAGATTTTTTCTAAAAAAATACTACCTTGCCACAGAAAAAAGAATCTAATTCTTTGGAAGTTTCTTATGTTGTTCTGCTTGGCTCTGCGACCTGCTGCTGTAATAACTCAAGTTTCCGATAGCATAACCACCAGTCCTTGAGATTTCTAAAATTATTCCTTTGCCATAGGGGCAAGAGTGGAGATGGAGGAAGAATTGGAAAACTTTGCTTTGACAATCACATTGTCCATTCATTCATTCTGGCATTGCATGTATAATGCAAATCATCTGAAGTGTCTGAAAATTCTACTTTCATTAACTTCAAACTGGAAAGTATATTTTTTTAATTCAGCAATATCTTCTCTGTGAGTTCATAAACCAAAGAGAAACTTGTACCTAGAAGCTTGCTTGAAAAAGAACCCAATTTCTCTTCCTTATTATAATTTTCACAAACCATGCATAAGCTAAGAAAATTTTGTTCAAGTAAAAATTTTGTACCCTATATCTGCTCTTTGCAAATATTGAGCATGTAGTAAAGCATCTGCCATTCTTTGACTATCTGGGAAGCTATTATGATATCTAAAACTACAAGTTTATCTTACTTTTAAAATTATTCCTGAGAATCCAGACAAAGGTTCCGATTGGGCCACATTCTAACCATATTCAATAACAAAGAGTGGGTAGAAATCTGGTTTCTCTGCCCCATCTAGCATAAGAAACCAAGATTCCAAAGAAAATGATTTTGCTAAATAATAGATAATGCCTGAAAACAAAAATTCTAATAGTCTATCAATCTATCTGAGAAGTAAATTACTGAAGGTTAAACACTGACTTGCCATATGATGTTTTTTTCTACATAGTTCCAATACCTAAAGTTAGGAATAGGGGAAATCCTGAAAGCATAGTCTATATATTATGTGGGCAAGTGGGACAGTTGAACTTCTTTAATAAAAATTTAAGACACAAAACCTCTGAAGAAGTAAACCATAAAAGTGCAATTATTAATAATAAATAGTCTCTAAAAGTGTGTTGGATCCCCAAGTCCTCAGACACAAAACAGCAACCTCGCCTTTCAGCGAGTTACTTTGCTTAAAAACCAATCATGCATTCCCTGAAATGTATACTTAGGTCAAATTAGCCATCCTCCCCCAACAAATGCACATGATTTCTATTCCTTCACATGTGGACTCATCTTACTAAACTACATTCAGGCACAATGTAAAATTCACTGAATAACTTAAGTGAATATTTTTATTTCTGTGTGTACAAATTTGGAAGAGGAAGAAGGAAAATATCTCCCTCGTGCTCATAGCACAGCAACAATTTTGGTTGCCTTCAATCTTTAATTCAATCAATCACTCAAAATCTTATGTGAAGCACCTACTATGTTCCAGTAATCTATCTTACATGTCTATAGATAACTTTTTATATTTCAATGTCATAAAAATAGAACAAATAAGCTGTATTCTCTCAGTCTCCCACTAAAAAGTGAATGCAGGAGTTTAGCTTGCCATATCTACGTGCTGGTGCCAAGCTTGTTCAACTGGCACTGGCACTTTAACTCTTGAACTGTCTGGTAAATCTATTATATAGCTGGGATATCATGGCATGAAAAGAACTAACCTCTGGGCCCTCTGACATTGTTTTCTTCTTATCAGTGAGGAAATTGCTAAATATCTTATCTTTAATTATATGTTCCCTATGAAGGTCTCATTAAATCCATGAACAGAGGGATGCCAATAAGAGTACAACTTTATCTTCTGAAGCAGACGTAAGCCAGAGCACAAACAAATGTACACTGTAGTGCAAGCAGTTCAGTTGAGGACTGGACATTAAATGGAAAATTTAACTATGGTCATCTATAATCACATATACAAACATTTATAGTTTTCCTATCACGCGAAATAGGAAAATGCATGTTTTAATTTCATATTTTCAATGAGGAAAATTATCATTTACCGGCTGTTTCATTTTTCCCAAGTAAGAGAGCATTTTTTTTTTGCAAAATGGCCACAAAACAAGTAAATTTTTAATGAGTAAAAATATAATCATGTGAATAATAATCATCATCTACATAAGTCTATTATGACGACACTAATGGTTACCCAAATTAGTCCATAAGTCAAGAACCAATTTAGGAAGAGAAGAAAAAAAAAAGGATTTCTAGCATTTGCTTATTCACTAGCAATATGTGACAAATAGAAAGGGTCATATTTCAAAACAGGATATTAATTACAATTTCCCCTAAAAACAAAGTACATTATTCACAACTTAACAATATAAATTGTTACACAATTTAACATTCAAAAAGAATGCCAGCCTACATGCAACAACTTAGCCACAACCTTAGGTGCCCCAAATAACTAAAGGGGACTTTAGTTTTAAAACATGTTCAACACTGATAAAGTTTTTGTGCTTGAAAACATCTTTAATAAGAGGGCAAAGTATGGTTCAATAATCAGTTAGCATGAGTGTATATAAAATGTGTTTTCTTGCATTTGTGCAACCTGCACACATAACAGTTGCTATCTCTTGAGATCTGTAAACTTTCTAGCAAGCCCAGTGAGCTAGATACTTTTTTGCAGAACTCTTCCCTACTTGAAATCCCAATGCCTACTCTGTCCCTTTTCTCTACCCTTACCACCACCACCCCCCATTCTACCCCAGACAGGACACAGTCTGGCGATTCAGTTCCTCACATAGGCCAGACTTCCTTCTGTGCAGCCCTTTGGGTAAAACTGCTAATCCTTCTTATTAATTAACGAGATAATAGTGGTTAACCGGAAAGCAATATTAATGCTAACTATCTAGGAAACTTCAACAAAAAATGACAGCCTTTTTTTGGTTTTCCTGGTAACCAAACTTTACAGCTGGGACCTCAGGAGCATTCTGATGTAGAGTTTAAATTCAGGAATGACTAGATTCTATCAGATTTAGGAAATATGACTCTTCTTTGAACATTTGCCCTACAAATTACCTCTCCCAAATTTCTGATATGAGAATGAAGTCTAAGGAGCTTTCACAAGAGCATTATAAAAAATGGAAAGTGGAGAAACTAAGAGAAATATGACTAATATAAGAAATATGTTATGCTGGGAGAGAAAACAAAAAAGCTTAGTAATAATTAATGCATTTCCCATCAATGTAGTCTATTAGTCTTCCACAATATTTCTGAAGGCAGGATGCTCTTCCTACAGTACAGACTTCTATAATATAGTGAGAATAGTATAGAAAAATTTGCCTTTTCAAAAATTTTTGTTAAGATAGCAACAAAGACAGCATAGAGAACAAGAATTCACTAGATGAGAAACATTGGCTCACTTCAATCTGTTAGTAAAATGAAGAGACAAGATTAGAACAGTTGTTTCAATCTACTGCAATCTAAAAAAATCTAGAAAAGGAAAGGATTTATTTTATCTAAGGTTTGCTGCAGCAAACAAGTACAGCAGCTTTCATTCTCTGATTGTCAAAAACTTTCCAATGTGCCCACTGCAATGCGGATGCCAACCAACGAATCAAAGGCATTCAGCAACTAGACAAAGAGGGTCTGATGCCAACCTCGGTGCCACTGGCAACCATTATTGGCATCAAGCACATTGTCTGCCTTTTTTTTTTCCTTCTCCTGGCACTTGACAAACAAAATGGCGGTTCTTTTAGCAACGGAACACAGTAAAAGCGCAGCACACAATCAAATACCATAAATGATTTTATGGACTTATATATACAGTTCTTTCCAAATGATACATGCTCTAAAATAGGCAGTGAGAAGAGAATGCAATTTTATCAATAGCTGCACTGAACATGACCTTTGATAATCTAATAAAAAAGTAAAAGTGAGGAAATTATGGTTTTTTAAAAGGCTGAGTAACAAAGAGCTTGGACTTTCAAGAAAAAAAAAACACTGCCCTATGGTCATTTGATACTGGAATTTTTAATAACTTAGATTTCATGAGTAATTTTTAAATTTCATAATTTCTTCCCCAAACCACAGTAGCGATAGCCACTGCTTACAGTTCATGTCAAATACCCCTCTAACTTTTTCTCCATTCTAGAAAGGATGCTGCTGCTACTATGAAAAAGGGGAAGCATAAGCTGAAACAAAAAAAAAAAAAAAAAAGGAAAGAAAGAGGGAAAAGGAAAGCCATCTGAAGTTGGTCAACGATGAAACTTTATTAGGAAGCTGGTCCTTATTTCTTCCTCCTGAAAAGATGCAGTATGTGATCTTGTATAAATAACCAAAAGGACTATTGACATTTTCAGATCTGGAAATTGTCAATATATTGTAACATTACTCCGCACTGCAATGCGGATGCCAACTAACAAATCACAAGCATCCTAAGCTAAACAAAGAGGGTCTGATGCCAATCCTGGTGCCACTGGCAACCATCATTGGCACTCTAGCTATTCTTTCTCATGTTTTTCTCCTAGTCATTTAGAGAGAGGGAAAAAGTAATTTTCTCTTTTCATTCAATTTCAAACATTACATTTTTCTTTTCTGATTTTTCTTTCAGGTTATTCTTTATAGTTCTATACCTAATTTATAAAACATAGTTAAGTGGGTTTTCACGTACTTACAGGAGAAATAAAAAGTCTTTATGTGAGAGATGCAGCGCTTTGATTGACTACAGGCTTATCTTTTAAAACCTGGCTTCTTTAATCAATTGCACTGCAAAATGACATAATTAACCTACTCTTAACAAAGAAAAAGATACAAATTTTGAAAAAAGGAAAAAAACAAAAGCATCATAATGTGACTTTTTCAAATAAAGAACCAACAGATGTTAACAGAAGATGCACTGGAAGGTAGGAAAAGGCACAAATTAGAATCAATGGGTAAAATAATGAAAAATCGCCTGACTGATTTTAAAACAAAAGAAAAAATCAATATTTTCTCCAGAGACATTTTCCTAGAGGTTGTTTAAAACTTAGTATGCCCACCAATGGTATAATGTAGAAAAAGCATTTATATATTTACCCTATTCGCCTTATCTTCCCCAATTCAAAGGGTAAATTCTTATTGCCAATTCATCTAAAGCAGGAGAACAGGCAGCCTGCCCTGTTACCTCGCACACATACACACATACATACATATACATACATACATACATACACACATACACACATAAACACACAGAGATATACACTTCAAGGAATAGCCTTCAAGTAACTGAAAACAAGTAATACTTAGGTGAATACGAACCTTCTCTCTACACTAAAAAGTCGCTTGACTTGGTTTTTAAAACTTTACTTGCAAGTATGTTAAAATGCATTTTTCAGATAATCCAACTAATATGTAATCCATTGCTTATTATCACTGAATGGAAATTCATGTCATATACTTTAATACTTTTATTTGTGAACCTGGAGTGTATAAATGATTCCATTTTTTTCTCCACAGTTCTACCAAAAGCCTCTTTAGTCATATTTAAGTCACTGCAAAACAACAAAACACTATTTATAATGATCAGTGGAGGGGAGAGGAAAGGGAAAAAAGAGAATTTGATGTTACAATTTTTTATATATTTGAACAGGATACAATAAATTCCATAGCTTCATTTCCATTGCTATTGCTTAAGATCAGAAATTAAATGTGACTTTTTTCATTGTAACTTTTAAAAATACATCAAGCAAAACTTGTGAAGAAATATAAAGTGCAGGCAACTTGCTATGTACCTAGATGCCAGAGCCAAATGAATAATGCTGATAGTTTGCTTATTTTAGAATTGAAAAATTCATAACAATTTATAATTCAAATCTCATAATTATAAAAGAAGCATGAGACAGCAGTATTGTCATCTGGCTATCTGCAGGGCATTTTTGCCCACCACCAGGCCAAGTTATGAAACTGTCTACCATATGTGGCATATTCAACTTTAGTCTACTTTGGCAATACTGCTGAAAAGGAAATGCAATTTTAACACGGATCGATTACTGACATAAATGTCTTCTAGGTCCTGATATATGCAATAGGAACATTCTTGACTATTTAAAGATAGTAAAGTATAAGGAAAATTAGAAACCATAAATAAAGAACACGTATTATGCAAACTCAAAAAAATGTCAGTGATACCTGTTTTTGAATTATTCAGGAACATGTCTATCAGTATTAGTTTCTACTAATTTAAAAAATAGATATATAGTAGATGTCTCCATTTTTTTTTTCAAGATTCCTTTCAAACTAGCATAAGCAATGGTCTTTCCGTTTTGTTTTTGGTTTTTTTAACTATACTAGAAGGCCATCCTTATATTCTTCAAAAAGTCCCAATCAATTTACACTTTGTGAACTCTGAACATACCTTTTAAAAGTGAATGTTCCTACGTCACTCTAAGAAATTATCATAGCTCGGCTTATAAAAAACCAGAGTGGTAATCCAGTTAGCCAACACTGAGTGGCTGGTTACACAATTCTAAAAGAAAGTGTTGGTAGGTAGAAACGTTTAATCTTACAAAGCTATTGGTCTATATAGGATCTATCTTTTGTCACTAGAGATCTTATGCATTCTGCAATAGTGAGAATTTAATTTTGTTTCTCGGAGCTATCATAGGTGTGAGAACATATTTTAGTTACTTTATTCTACACTGGGTGGAGAGTGTAAAGATTCTTTAACATGTATGGCTGTGACTGTGCCCATACAAATTCACATATTAGTAGGGTTCAAAAAAAATCTATTATAGAAATATGCGAAAGAAAAAATCAAATAAGACGTACAATAGTATTAAATCTGTTGTAACTGAGTAAATTTAACTAGTTCAAAGACACTCAGAAATATACTTCTTCCCCAGGGCTCAACTATTCACATCAGTGTATATGTGCTACAATTTTACTCTAATGAAATGGTATATAAATGGTAGAACATATCTATATGGACATATCACTGGCAGTCTACAGACATACATATATATACATCTATACAAATATAGATCTGATATGTACATGTATGTTTATATGCATGTGTTTTCACACATATACACACATATATAGTGTTACGAGTTGGAAGAGACCTTAGAGACCTTTGAGTCCAACCCAAGTTTTGTGTAAGTATATGGGGAAAGAAAGAGAAAACAGCACTACAGAAGAATGTTTAGAAGTCGTACTTCCAATATACTGTCCTGTCAGTGTTTGACATACTAATATAAGAAACAACAGTCTGCTCCTACCTTGCTCCTGCACGTAGTATGCCAAAAACAAATCAAGCTCTTTTACTGATACTGTTATATGATGTGGCTGGACGCAAAGTGCTGGATTTGTGCAATGTGGGGATTTCATGAGCCGTTCTCCATCCGTACTTTCCAAAGGGATGCCTTTGAACAGGATCACCATGACTAGATCCAGACGCCAGACTTTGTCAGCCTGTCGCAGGCAGTCGATTCTCCTAATCTTACCCTTCTGGTCGGGATTGGATAATACACAGCATGGGTGCTTCTTCCCAGTCACGGTGAGCACGAAATCCTCCCGGTACTCTTGGCGGATGTCTTTGCGCAGCTTGGCGAGGAGCCTGGATGCCCACTTCTGTTTGATTTCAGGCTTTTCACTAAGAAGCTCATCTTTGACTGCTCTTTCCTCATCCTTTGACATTCGCTTCTCATGTTTTTTAAAGTACTTGCGTTTTCGAGCCTGCAGGTTGAACCACGTATAGGCGATTGCACGGACATGTGGAAGAAGTGCCTCGATGAACGGGTGAAATTCATCCTGTGAAAGAAGGGAGGGGGATAGAAGAGAAGAGCAAAGTCAATTTGATCTTAAAAGCTCAGGGAAAAAAAATGTACAAATTCCCTACCAGTTAAATACACAAAGCAATAGAAAGGTAGGTTTAGGTGTGAAGAGCTGTATTATTTCCTTTTATTAATTTACTTAAAATTACTGATATGTTAAGGCAGGAGGTAAAGAAAAGGAAGTATTGTGACAGTTACCCTTCCCTATCCCCACCCCACAGTTTGCAGATAAATAATTTTTTAAACAAATGAAAGCTTTATTTTGTACCCCTGCTCTCATCCCCACCCCCACCCATGCCATACAGACTATATTCTTCAAAAAAGCTTGACCAAAGTGCTTTGATCCTATTTAATATTTAAATGTTTGACTGATCAACTAATGCTAGGCAGTACCATTGTACAAAGCACACACTAAGATTTTGGAAAATCTGAGGAGAGCTGTTCAGAAGGCAGGAGCGATGATGCCACAGTTCATTTCTCTTCTCTGTGGCACAGAAACACAAAGCATATACATGCTCAGTGTAATGCCACACAGTTCCCGCTTTTGGAGCATGCTCTCAGCAAGAGACTGCTGGTGGCACAGAGAGCATGCGCCATCAAACTTGATCCATTTTCTTATCAAACGTCCAACATTCCAACACTGAAACAGTCCCATTCCAGTAGTGGTAACTACAGAAACGGGCATACAGTAAGGAAAAGTAGGTAAAAGCCAGAGCATAGATTATGGAAACCCCAAACCAAAGGTTTCTATATCTAAACACTGCATGTTCACACCCCCCCCCACTCTCCCTCACATCCTCCCCTAGCTCTACCAACTTTGTGAAATAAAAGTTTATAAAGTTGAAAACTAAAATTACATTAGCGATCTTCTGGCAGCTTCCTCTATAGGATGTGAAGCCCCACAGAGTCAGTTAATTTGTTAACTGATCACATGAGTGTGGCAATTATTCTAAACCCCTTAAAAATCAATCTGAGGTGAACAATGAAAAATGGCAACTTGGCACAAACTTAGCATTCTTTGTGTTTCCGTATACCATGACAGAGTGGCATTAGGAGTGCACCACTGGTCAAATACTGCTTTTGTAGAATCTGTGCAATTCCTTTGCAATATTTAAACATTTATATGTGTATATGCACATGTAGACACGGTATATCTGCCTATCCTTTACAATTCATTGGATTGCCTATAGGTTTCTATATTGTTGCTGCCTTCATTGAAAACTGGGGTGGGGGGTGGGGGTGAGGAGGGAAATAGTTGCAGGAATAGAAAGCTATTCCATTTTTCATTACTTCCTGCCTTGGGTAGATTCTGTTTTACATGTATACCTCTTCTGGAAAAACTCTTCCCAAAATACAAACCCCCACTGTAAATAAATATGTAAAAATTCAAAATTTAAAACAAATAGTATCATAGATCTCCATCTTGAGCTGGCAGCAGAGTATCTACTAGGACTGTTTTACTTTTAAGACATTCTCATCAGTTCTTGGTCAAATTGATTATACTGTCAACCCAAACCACAAACTGACTTTCTCTAAGTGACTGTATCCCAAGTTACAGTTTATGGATTAATGTTAGCTACCCTGACAAATGTGGAATGAATTATGTTTAATCAGCAGAGACTGATTAATTCCATTAGGTAAAAATGCTGGAAGTACAGTCAATGACTTTATGACAAAGAAAGTGTCCTAAAAATTCCATATTAACTAATCAACCAGGCTTTAAATGAGATTTATTAATAGTATCAATTACTAAAGAATGGTAAAATGCTAGTTGGGCCCATATAAATGCCAGAAAAAGCGTGAGACTTTTTTGGTATGAACTCTTCAAACACAAAACATACATACATACATACATACATACACACACACACTGTCATTAACATAGTCATCAAATATTTCATGGATTGTCTTAAAATATTACTAAAACAGGAGAAAAATGGAATCAAAATTTTATAATACAGGATGCAGATGATTACATTACAGCATGAAGCATCATGAAGTACCACAGAGGAAATCATTAAACTGATCAGGAGTTTCCAGCAGAGATTTGAACAATTCAGTTACTATGCAAGCACATAAAACTAGGACATGGAAAGAGTTAACCACAATCTGTTCTTTGTGTGGGAAGGCAGCCCTGCTCTGAGCAACCACAGCCCATGATAAGACCTCCCTATCTCCATACACTTTCTGATGCCATGCTTTTAGCTTTCACTGTAACTATAGAAAGTTTTCTTATTCCCCTAAGAAAAATATGCTAAGTGAAAGCCTTCTAAAGGAAACTTGGACTTTGTGTGTTCCTTTACAGCTTACTCTCTACAAACCTTAACTTTGCATATGATTTATTGTTATGATTAATAAATCATCTGATTTTTTTTAACTTAGGACATTTTAGAGTTTGGGGAGAAAATGTCCTGGTCGACATAGCACTTTTGCCACTCTTAAAAGTACACAGTGTTATTTTAACAGGTATTAAGCACTGCAAAAATACTTAAATACTTGTGTTCTTAAGTGCTATGTTCATCGACATTTCACTTTTCTATACAGAGATAACAGTCACTTTTGACTAAATTTACCTTAGTGTAAATAGTGAAGTATGAATAAGACTATTAATCTTTTAATGAATGTTAAAAATTAATAAGCTACTTTAAATATAATGGATCGAAATTTTAGATTCTTGTTTCCTGCATGATGTTTCTTTACAAATATAGAAAAAAACCAAACTTTTAAAAATCATTCTGAAAATATCTAAAATACATTGGCAAAAATGATTCTAAAGTACACACTAGAGAAAAAAATTAAGCACAGAGGTAGCAAACTTTCTCAGCCTTCAAAGCGGTATTATTATCTTTTAGAGCTTCATTGTCTATCTGGATTCCTTTCAAATGAAGCACTGCCTGACAAGAGATATAAATGATTCTAAATGGAGATTTGCTATTAGTTATATACCTTTCTCCACTAACGTGACTAAAATGCCATCTACTCCATTTGATTGGTTTGTAACATTGTCAGAGGCAATATATTTTTTAATGATTTTATGTGACATGAATGTGGATCATAAGTAGCTGTCTTCACACATACACAAGTGATTTATTAAAGTACAGACTTTCAAATATCCCATTAGATGGATCCAGTGTATAAAATGTATTATCATTTTAAACAAAAATGAGAGTTACTTTGAAATAAGCAAAAAATTTGAGAAATTAAGTATCTAAACTTTTAACTCTTACAATGCAAGTCGCAGTAGGCCACCTTTTCTCAGTTATGGATTTAAAAAAAAAAAAAACTTTGATCTTTCCCATTTCCATTTTTTTTGAACACCCAAATGCATTATCAAATTAAAAGACTGATTAAAGAAGCAGGCCGAACATTATAAGCTCGAAATGAAAGTCTTCATTTTCCTAAATCAGTTTTCTTGCCTTCTAGAAAACAATGGTTTCTAGAAAGGAGAAAGAAAATGTGAACAATTTTCGGGAATGGGGGTGAGGGGCAGTATAAGATCTGAAGCACAGTTCTGTTTAAAAAAAAAAAAAAAACCTATAAAAAGTCAGGAAAACCTGAAAGCACATTAAGAAAAATAATAGTTGGAACCTATCCTTCCTACAGAACAGTACATTATTAAGATTTTATATTATTTATGTTAAGAATAAGCAAACATTAAACCATATGTGACCATACTATAGTTTTCCTTACAGATCTGCTTTATATTCTTGGCATGTAAGAAGTACCAATAAAGCAGCATACCAAACTACTGAATATCAGCTTTTAACAATGGGTGCCTGTAGAATTAAGATGGGTTCTAAAAACCAGGTACCTTACTACTACTGAATAAGCTTCCACTTTTTTTTTTAAGTTCTAACCAATCAGGTGATCTACTCTAATTTGTGTTTATAAATCTTAGAAAATGTTTTGATATAAACATTTCGAACCACTATGAACATAAAACTGACAGTGATATAAAACCAAAACAGTTACTTAGTCTAACTTTTGTAACATTTTAACATTCAACACAACCTAACATTTAGAGCTCCTATTAAATATGAAGTCCAAAAATAGTTTCTCATCACATAAGCCTTAGAATCTAAAAATAGATTAAGGCAATATGGAAGATATTTTTTAAAGTAAAAAACAAGTCATCAAAAATGTATCCTGCAAAATAGGTATCTGCAAGTACTTGTATAACAATCGCAAAAATTTATAAATACATTTATATGTTCAAATATCCTTTATGCCAAGAAATCGCTATGCTATTTTTCCTCTGCATAAATTGAGATTAAGTGTAAACTAATATTCTTTTGATAAAAATGTTCAGGGAATCTTGAAATTGAACTCCTGTTAATAATTTCTGAAAAGTAGCTGTTATGAATATGAGTAATATGCAGGATGTGGACAATTATCCAATACTTTGCAGGTGAAGATGAATGATGCAGCACTTCTTAAGCATGCATAGGGTACAAATACAAAATGCATTTCATTTTGCATTACTTGCAATATGGTCAGATAACCATTCAGGTGTTTTAAGTACTAAGGAATGTTAATATTTTAACCTCAAAAAAGATTTATTTGTTTAAAAAAAAGAATAATGATGATAGATAATAACAAAGGTAATTCACACACCTAAGGTGTATATATCTTAGAGGTTTATGGTGATATTTAAGAGGAGAACGTTCTCCTATGTATAACTTTCAAAATACAAGTTGCTTGGTAACTCTCTTTTCCACAGTTTTGTTAAAATAAAGACACTTTTACTTGCTGAAAATATCCATATCTAAGTCAATCATACTCAGATGCCAAACAAAATATAAACAATAAAAAATGTGTCAGCCAAAAAGCTACAGGACTGTATCCAATCACTGAATAAGCCTTATCATTGTTTTCATCTTCATTCACAATTTATGAATGCCTCAATCCTTTTGAATCACAATAGCTTCTAATTGTCAAACAATTGAAATCTTAATCATTTGTCCATTATACAAATGCATCATAATAATATTAGATTTTTTAATTTAACACACCCAAAGACTTACTCACACTTCTTCAGCTATTTGGTTTGTATGCCAATGTGAAAGCAAGTGGTTAACAGTTAACAGTTTATGAAATGTTCTCCTAAAAGGGACAGCATTAAAAACTCCAGCAAACTGTCCCATAGCTTTAGAGTTTTAACGTACTACTTAAAATGTGATCTATGACTATGGGATTAGTATTTCCTTCTTAATGAAGTAATGAAAAATGCCCTGCAGGCATTTAAGCAACTTCAGTGAGGTCACTTTTCATCTGACCTTGGTTTAAAATTCTAGAATTGGCAAAAACGTAAAAAATATGTATTTTGTTTTCTGAATTTGTCAGAAAAATGCTTATAAAAAACAAAATTTAAAGATTGTTGTATATGGCATATATTTATATTTTCAAACAAGAACTAGCTTACATTTTTCTAAACTATGCATACATGATACACCCGCAAAATTTACAAAATGAAAAACTTATATGAAATAAATGTTAGCTACTATGGCCTGAAATAACCACCAGTGCCAACTACATAGACTTAAATTATAAGTATCTTTATGATTAAAGTATTTAAAACATTTTCTTTTTGTACAACGTGTAGTCAAGGCTTTCCGATTCCAAAAGTAGGCAAGAGAATAATCAACTTCCCTTCCATTATCGGCAACAGATTAAATAAGAATCCTACATTATGTTAGTCATTGTTAGTTTAAGGAACACAGAATAACTATGTGCCCTAAACTCCTACTATTATTAGAGCCCAAAATGAAGAGTGTAGTTTAAAAAAAGAGTAAGTTAATTCTAATCATTGCGTTTCGAGTCCTGTTCTTTCTCGGGTAATTAAAACTTTCTCTCTTCGGTTCTCCCCAATCCCTTTACCACCTTCTCCGTTTGACACTTTTCACCATAATTCAATATTTGTGCAGAAATGGCCTTTCCTTCACTTTCAAGGAGCAAGTGCATATTTTCCTTACTTCGGGGCTAGGGATTCCTCCCTTAAAGGATCTCAGTTCTCTTACAACCCGGTTTCCGTGCCGGGATTAACCTCCAGGATGCATTTGGACCCTAGAAAAACCGGTCTCTCTCTCTTTCCCACCCAAACCAAAAATGACTTTTTAAACTTTTCACCTTTTTAAAAAGTTCATTCAATTAAAAGCCGCTAGTTGTTCACAATACAAAACAAAGCAAAACCATTCGTATATCTATACCTGAGTGAGACAGATGGGCGAATACATCATGACTTCGCCTTAAAACGCACTTTCCGGAGATCCCCCAAGAAAAGCCTCCAGAAGCAATAACTTCATCTATTCATTTTACAGTCATCTGAGACTCAAAGATGAGATCAATCAGGATGAGGCTCTGCCCTGGATCACCACAACTTAACAACAAACCCAGTCCTCCTTAAATAGCCAAAGATTCAAGTTCACTTCGTGTGCTAGATTTCCCGGGGTGAAATCCAATCTACACTTTTAACCCTCTGGCTGTCGCTGCGCAGTAGCCGTGTTGGTGGTTGCTGTTGCTGTTGCTGCTGCTGCTGCTGCTGCCGCCGCTGCTGCCGCCACTGCTCCTGTAGTACTTGCTGCTGCAAGCTGGGTCTCGGCCCGGATTTAGGGGCTTCTTTTTTGCTTTTTTGTTTTTGCTGTCCTTGTTAGGGATCGGGGAGGGGGAAAAATGGTTTGGTTTTTGTTTGTGGCTTGTGGTGAGCTGCGTTTAAGAAAAGGAGAAAGACGGGTGGGGAGAGGGATGTTTCACCAGGCTGAGAAAGTTCAAGGTTATAGTCCGGAGCAATGAAGGAAGATCCTGGAGTGATCAGAGGCGAAACTTTGCTAGGAGAAGGTCGTGTGTGTAAGTGTGTATGTGTGTGTGTGTGTTTGCGAGGGTGTGTGCGCGCGTGTGAGATTGAGCGCGCGCGCAAGGGGGCTAAAGATGAAGTGGGAAAGAGGGAGACCGAGTGTATGGAGTGGGGGGAGGGGGGGAAAGCGTGTGCGTGTCTCCCAAGGGCGGAAAATGCTTCGCACCACGCAATCTCCCGTCTGTACTCCGCACGCACAGCAGCCACAGCCACAGCCGCAGCCGCAGCCGCAGCCCCAGCCCCAACCCAACCCCAACCCCAGTCCCAGCCGCCTCTGCTGCTGCCGCCGCCGCCGCCGCCGCCGCCTCCTCCTCCTCCTCCTTTACTGCTGCAGCCCCAGCCGCCTCTTCAGCCTCCCTGGGCTCCAACACTCTTTCCTCTCCGTGTCTTAGGGGGCAATGCTAAGAGGCTGCTTGCTTCCCAACGCCCACTGTAATGAAAATGATCTCTTGAAAAATCCAAACGATAAATCTTTCTCTTCTCCTCTCTTCTAACTCCGTTTTCTGCTCTGGGATCCCCAACCCCCCCACCCCTTTTGGTGCAAAACTTGGAAGTTGAAAAATTCACCGGCTACACCCTCTGGACCCCGCTCCAGCTCTCTCCAAATCAGACTTAAGGATTGTTTTATTATTTAATTACACAATCATCGCTTTACTCCTCCTCCTCCTGCAAACGCACATTCCTTTTGCACCAGCCTCTCCACACACCCCCGCCCCCACCTCTCTCTCTCTCTCTCTCTCTCTCTCTCTCTCTCTCT
>NC_058130.1:114727038-114735539 GCF_016433145.1 Gracilinanus agilis | reverse complement strand
CTCTCTCTCTCTCTCTCTCTCTCTCTCTCTCTCTCTCTCTCTCTCTCTCTTGCTCGCTCTCTTCCTTTCCCCCCTCCTCTGCGCTCCCCCCATACTGATATAGAACCACGACTTTTTACAACAGCTCTTTTCCTCTTTGCCAAACCTTACACCCTCTACTCCATCTCCACTTCCCCCACACCACCGCGCGCGCAAGCACACATACACATACACAGAGACACACACAGACACACGCCCTGGAAGAGGTATTTTGGTTTCACTGCGCTGATTTGTGCCGTAGTGAGAGGTAATAAGCCTTGTCTGCCCCAGAGAGGAAGAAATGAAAAATTCACACACTGGGAGCAGGGTAGCTGACTCTGGCACCCTGGGGTTCGGGACTCAGTCTCGAGATTGGACTGATAGACTGAAAGGGGAAGACATGGCAGCGAGACCTGGAGAAAAGAAAGAAGAGTGGTGTGGATGTGCGTGGAAGGGCCATACTCATAACTAAAAGGGACCGCTGAGGCCCTGGCAGTCAATTCCCTCATCTTACGGAGGCTGAAACAAACTCGGCGAGACTAGCGCCAGAGGCGGGATTTGAACCCTGGTCTTCTTGGACTCCAAATTCTGCATTCTATCACACATTCTGTGGGTGGGTGGTGGTGCTGGTGGGTGAACTAGGAAACTTCGATTCAATTTAACTGAGGGAATGGGTATAGAAAACAAGGCATATTTTGTTGTCTTATAGTTGAAACCCCTCCCCGCTCTCTGCCTTCCTCTTAATTTCACCAAAAACTGTGCACCTTTAAGAGTCCAGAAGAGAGGGGAGGGAGTGAAGGAGGCTAGTAGAAGGGTTTTTAAGGAGGTGAGGGTTCACTGGAGTCTCCCTCAGCCCGGACTAATGCCTCAGGGTACGAAGGAGAAACGGCCCACAGCGGTTCTCCGAGATTTGCCGCCCTCCCCCGGGGTGCCCCTTGCACGTGGCCTTGCTCGCTCAAAGCTGGAGGACCGGGCCCCGGAGCCACTGCCTCCTCCTCCATCTCCTCCTCCTCCTCATTCCCCTCCCCCTCTGCTCTCCTCCTCCTCCACACAACTACATAGGCTCACACAGAGTCTCCACCCCCGGGGGCCCGGGGCGCCTACGGAAGCAAGCCCTCCCTCTCCTTTCTCCTCCCTACTGGGGTGCATAGAGGGGTGGGGAAAACCGCGCGGCTTCGGAGCCTTTAGCCCCTCGCGCCTCGGGGTGGAGTGTGAGTGCGCGCGCGTTGGCGCGCGCGTGTCTTCACCGCTCCGGAGGCAACGTCGACCCCAGTAGCAGCTTTTTCCTTTCACGGGGTCTGTTTTCAATCTTCCGGAATAGCTTTCCCCACACCAACCCCCCAAGCCTGGAAGGCTCGATTCTCACTAGAGATAGAGTGAATGAACTTTATTTAGGAAATTTTCACGGAAGGTGTTTATGCCATACACCCTCTACTTTCAGCTGCACCCCTCCCCACTGCAAAAGCAATTTTCAAAATAGGAACGGATGGAGGAGCAGAAGGGAGGGTATTTCAGACAAAAGAGGAAAGCAAGTGCCTTCTCCACCCACTCTTTTTACCTAGCTGGAGGCTGGAAGGAGCTGGGGGCCTCTTAGAGAGAGACCAACCCCGGGCACTCCTTCCCCAACTCCTCCCCGCAGTACTGAGCTGAGAGCAGCCCAGCCCGCAGACGATGCGTTTTCTGTTGTTGCTGCTGCTGTTGCAGACTCATTTTCACTTTACTCTTTTTTAGGTACTTGGAAGTCTTTTTTTTTTTCCCCTTTTCTCTTCCTCCTCCCCGCCTTTCTATTTCTTGCCCCCATTATTCTTCCCCTTCCCCCTTCCTCCCCCCACCCCCGCCGAAGCTGTCCTGAAGGAACCAGTGACTTTTTCCTTTTCCAAGTGGGAGTTATTCACATCAAGCATTTCACAACGACACATCAAGAAAAGTAGGCAGGTTCAAGTCAACCATGAAATGGTCACTTTTTAACCCCGTCCTGTCCTCATTAGGGAAATGCTCAAACACAGCCCGTTTTCAAAGAGGGCTCTTAATGAGGAGAGCTTGCCAAGTCTACCAGCTGCAGTCCCTATAAACTTAGGAGGCAAAAGAAGAAAGGCACTAGGGGGGTGGGGAGGGAGGCGGGGAGAAGGGGGGGGGGTCTCCTGTTATACAGGTAAATTCAAGGAAACTTAAAGAACTCCAGCTAGTTAACCCTTCAGGAACCCTTGAGCATACACTGCTGAGTGCCCACAGTTCTTGCTAAATCACACATGAAGCATTCAAACAACTTTAATTTCCTTTCAGTCATTCTTAAAAGTAATAAAGAAGTTGATGGCATATATGGATGGTAATGAGAAGCAAGGGCAGTTAACTAGAACCAATTTTACTGATTTTTAAAAAAACACTTTTAAAAATCCGAAAGCCCGTCTACTCTACTTTGCCCCCAATCTTTTTTACATTAAGGCATTTTTCCTAATATCTTTCCTTTCCGCAATCCTATATACTCCAAAAAGCAAATAATACTGGCCCTAACTACTGGATATTCCTTTGAATAAATACTCAATTTAACTGGAGTTAATTTACCGTAAAAAAAAAAAAAAAAGTTCTCCTTAGCATAAATTCACTAATGTCCTTGAACACATCTCTTTTCAATGTCTGGATCGGTACCCAAATCATTACTTCAAATCTTTTTAAAAACTGAGCCCCTATCTATCCACTAGCTAGCTCATACACACACCACCAAACTACTGAAAACACTGGCGCCCAGAGCAAACTCCCTCACAAGCATAAATCTGTGAACGAATCCTTATCCCTTGGCAAGAAATAAAAAAGGGGGTGGGGGTGGGGGAAACTATTCTTAAAAATTGGGCAAGTTTCTCTAGAGGCATATCCATTCTCTCTCCCCACCCCCAATCACCAAAGAAAATACTTCCCCTTACCCTCAAACCAAGATCACATCCAAAATGTTTCCAAAGCCAAAAAGAGATTACAACCATTAATTAGAATGAATACCCCTGACTTAGCAGCAGCTACATGAGTTCCAGTTAACTCCAGTAGCAGAAGCAGCACAGAGGACTTCGTGCCAGGCTCCAGGTAAGAACCACTAACCATTGGTATTGTTCTCTACCCAAAGAGAGGGGTCATTTAGGGGCAAAAATGTCCCTCTCTCTTATCCTCATCTGCCACCATAAAAACTTAAGTGTTTGTAGTTGGATAGGACTTGGTGATCATGGTAACTTAATGTTTCTACCCACCACTTCCCATACCAAACTGGGCTTCCCATCCAGGGGAAAGGGGCCAAAGAGAGAGAAGAAATAAAAAGTGTAGTGGGGAAAAGATAGTAAAGAGAAGGAAAGGAAAGAAGACTGTTAAGGGGTTGTACATTATACTGTCTTTTTTACTTTGCCTCAGAAGTCCCAGGCAGGTAAGTAGGTGCTCCACCAGTAAAAATAAAATATCTTACTTAAACTATTTGTGCCAAAGTAACTCTAGACCTTTCTAGGAATAGCTAACCAAAAAAACTCTTAGAAAGAGGGACTAATGAATTTCATTGGGTGGGACAAGCTGTTTTTTCCCAGGAGCAGAATTTAACATTACCACTGTGGTAAGTAGAAGTAATAGCCTATCTTTCCTTGCTCCACTACCAGCATTTTCCAAGGTTTACATTATTATTCTTAAATAGGCTTCCAAAAGGTCTCCGGCAGACTCAGTCAAAGATTTCTGGAAACCTTTTGAGCTTTGGCTTTAATCCTTCTCCCTTACTTTCTGTTTTTTTTTCTCATTCCTGAATTGAATGGGTTAAAAAGAGAGGAAGAGCTGGCACATTTTAACCTACCCAAGGAACAGAAGGGTTAGCTCCAGTCTAGCAATTCTGTCCACTCAGTAACCAAGAACAGACTTCACAGGAATCTGTATTTCAGGATTCCTATATTTCTTAAAAAAAAAAAAATTAAAAAAAAAAATCCCCCTATTCCCTGCCACCTTAAAAGTGGAGGAGTGGTACTTTTTCTAAAACTAGCAGAAGGTTGATTCATTTCAAAGTAGATTGCTGGTGCCCCAGGTGACAGACTTTTCTGCACCGAAGTGTCAGTAAAAAGCAAGCTGTAACAGCTTTGGGGCCTTTCAGTGACCTCCAGGAGACTAGACCCTTAAGCCTACAGGGAGACATCTCAAAACAACTACAAATATTGATTGCCTTCCACCATAGTCTCCACCCAATCCCACTCACTGACTTCCAGAAAAGTCTGGAAAGGAAGATTAAGGATACTGTGCCTTTGGGAAGGAAAGATTTTTTTTCCCTATCTTAATAGTATAATTTTTAATCAACCTAATGACATTCAGGTTTAGGGTATGAGGAGGAGGCTAAACTCATTTTCATCTGAACACTGAATGGCCAATATTTTATACATACACATATGTATGTATGTGTCTGTATAAGTATGTATACATATTTTTAAATAAACAGAATAAAACAGGTGACCTTTTAAATCCTAGGAGCAATATGAAAAGTTGTTCATCTCTTCCATAACTTGTACTTCTTGGGCCAGAGATGTCTAACCAGCATCTGCTCACACTTGTGTAGTCTTAAAGTACCACACAAGTTTATATCTCTCCAGAGGCACACGCAAATAAAAAGTCACAAAAATTCACATTTAAACAACCCAAAAGAACTGAAATTGTTTCAACTTGTCAAGAATTACAAAGTCATGCCCAGCTCTCTTGGTGTAGAATCCGTTCCTGCCTAATTAAGATAGTAATTCTCGACCCCATCTCCCCCCACTCTATACTAGTTATTTTTCCCACTACCAGTACCCTTATCACTGTGCACCATCAAGGTAAATAAATATCCATGGACTCCCCTATTCTCACTGGGAAACAGGGAGCTCTTTGGTATCCCCCAAGGTCAAGGCTAAATGAGAAAAATATCCCTGTTAATAATGTTACTACTGAAATACCAGGACTCAAATGTTACACACACACACACACACACACACACACACACACACACACACACACACACACACAGTGTCTCATTATGTCTGTCTACATTTTATGCACATTTATTTATAAACTGAAGCTCAAACATAGACTCTAAATTGATTTTCAATATAATCTGTGCATTGCTGTAAAGAGCTGGGCCAATTCAGAAACCAAAATCATCTTGAACCTCCAGAGAAATCTTCATACAATTTTATTCATGCAGCATTCTATCTTTTGCATGGTTTATACTTTAGTTTTACTTTGGTGTCTCAAACTAATTGTACTTGATTACTCAGTTCATTCACAATATTAAAAAATATACACACTGTGACATCCTTTCTTAACTACTTTGGAAAGAGTTGTAATTATTGCACTTTATCTGGCTACCAGCTCTTTACAGTAAAATTATATAATATTTTTACTTCCACAATTAAGACAGTGTATGTTACTCACTAACACATGCCATTCTGACCTATGAAAATAAGCAAGCAGATGAAATTGTATAATGTTTGGAAATAGATGTTTTGGGATCTCTGCTTTCAAAAATCTTTAAGTACTTAAAGATACTATACTGTGAAGGGTAAACAATGATGAATAACTCAGTTTTTTTTTTTGCTGAGCCCCTCCCCCAAATTGTATTTTTTAGAGGTGTCAGTGAAAGTGAAAAGAAAGTCAAATCAATATAAATTTAAAAATAGTCACTTTTAAAGTTAAACAAGAGGACATCTTGCAAGGGATTTAAAAATTAAAAAACTTATTAAGCAAATACACTGTAAATACATTTTCTATTTTCCTCATACAGTTAGCATTTCTCTAAAATATTTTTATACTTAGAATGCATATTTTAAAACTGAGTTAAATGACATTTTCTCATTTCTTTGTGATATTTGACTCTTAAAGACCAGTTACAGATATTCATATCATCATTTAGTTAACAATTACACTACTGATGTATTTATTAAAATTAAATACATGCACAATTTAAATATCTGATGAAAAACAATTGGAATTTTACTTTGGAAGTTAAACAATTAAATTGTTCCATTTGTGTGAAAAAAGTGACTAATCAATTCTTATTTGCTTTAACAAAAATATCATGACTTTAAATACAATACATTTAGTAAAACATATTTTCTAGTGGTCAGAACTGCTATTATATTTATATATTAAAATAAGCATTCAAATACTTTTACTGCTCAGCAATTTTTCCTCTGCTACCAATCAGTAAAGTAGGAATCTGCAGGATATTGTATCAATGAGTATAAGTGCTTGACCTTTGTCCACATCTGGTTTAATAGGGACTTTTCAGCACTGAAGCTTTCCCCATCTTCCAGACCATTAAATGAAAACATCAAACCTCAAATGTAAAACCGTAAACCACAACGTTTTGTGTTTCACAACTCTTAGCAGTTTTTACTCAGGCTGCATAAAGGTCAGTTTCTCAGCTTCACAATAGACTGAAATCCACTCTCCTGCATACAGTGAATTCACTGCACCCTAACTGATATTGATTAAATCTTGAACTCCTTTTATACATACACATACCACGCTTATTTACACGAACATTTCCCCCCAACCACATAAACAGAAATATATTACTTTGGGGGTTAATTACATTTTAAGGTTGACAAATATCTATTCAAGTATGGGTTCAAAAGTTAACTTTGCCCCCACTTATCCAAAGTTAGAGTTACATGGAATGGTGCTCTGAGATCAGTTCAAAGAAAGTTAGAGTTAATCTTGTGTATTTTGGCGCCTTTTCCCTGCCAGCTACTGTACTTAAAAAAAAAAAAAAAAAACAACTTGGAGATCTTGTCTGTCGCGTCTCAAGTTCAATGGCAGCTCTTCCAACTGGAGGAGGAGAAGATGGCCATGTTCACAGCCCTAATAATAATTCAGATCACGCCACTTCGGCATCTTGTGTCAAAGTCGAAGCTAGCTTCCCCGCCCCCTTCAACCTGAGAGCTGCCAAGTCCTCACACACTCCGCATTCAACCACAACTTAATGGATGGGATATTGTGCATTAAAATGTGGCCCAGACATACTGGCGAAGAGAGGACAAGGGAAAAGAGAGACAGACACAGACACACACACAGACTTAAGTAGAGAGAGGAAAAAAATCCCACAGCAAAACAGCAGGGTGAAAATAAATATTAAAGGGGGGGGGTGGAGAGAGAAGAAATGCATTATAATTTTAGCCCCCACACGCATTCACAGAAAAAAAAAAAAGGAAGAAAGGAAGGAAGAATAGAAGAAAGAAAAATGTCACCACAATGTGACATTACAACATCGCTGGAAATGAAACTTTAAAACACTTGCCGATAGAAAACCAACACATACCAGAGTATTAAATGGTATTTCCCTTCATAATTCTCTCCCTCTTCCAAACTAACGGCATGCATTAAAAGTGAAAGTAGACAGCCTACATGAGAAATACTGTGCCTAAAATAGAAGAGAAAAGAAGGAAACCATGAGGCAACAAGCAAAAAAGAGTTGGCTACAAGGTACAACTAAAGTAACATTCGCACACTAATCCTTTCCTGGGCTTAACTGATAGTTGCCTGCCAGAGAAGGGGGGAGAAGGGGGAGGGGAAGGTGGAAGTTGAAGCAGGAAAAGTGCCAAGTTCAGCACTTTTTGGGCGAACACTCCCATCCACTGATTCCTGGCATAAAAGTGTAACCCATATACAAAAGCTGCCAAAAACAGATATACATAAACATACATACAATTACATATAACATATATGTGCAATCCACACATCCCAACCGTAAAACAAAATGATATCAGCATTTAGGAAGATGTGCAACATACTCACTTAAAAAAATTCAGAAAGAATAACTTGGGGACAGAGAGAGAAGAGAGAAAAAAAGGCAAGCAAATACAATCCATCATCTTCACGCCACATACCATAGCATTGTACTGCATTAAAAGCATAGGATTCTGAATCAGTAACTCAACACAGGGCCGTTGGCTTCACATTTCTCAGGTAGTGAGATTAATGTTTTCCTGAAGGATTGATTTTCTGTTGCTTTTTTGGTTTTGTTTTAATTTCCAGTAGTGGACAGCAAATATTATTGTTGTTGTTGTTGTTATTTCTGCAATACCACAACAGGAAGAGTTCTTGGTCAGAGAGGAAAAGGCGGTAAAGTCAAAGTCAGTAAGCAGACCCTTCCCCTCCCCCTCAGTCCCTCTAAACCTGCAGTCTTCCTTCCTCTTTCATGTTGCAATACTAGAAAGTAATTTTTGGTGATAGACTTGAACGCTGTCCAGGACAAGCTGAGCTCGGGGTCGGTTTTGTTTATTTGTTTTGTTGTTTTGTTTTTATTTGGAGGGTGGGGGGGGTGCTGCTTTTTTTGTGGGGGGGTCTTTGGTTTGGTTTGGTTTTGTGTAGCTGGGCTGCTCTCTGTGATGTGTGTGTATAGTGCTGTCTCTTTTTTTTCCTTCCTCGCCTTTTTCCCTTTCTCTCTTCTCCCCCCACTTTCCCCCACCCCCTAACCCCGGTTGGGTCTGGCTCCGCTCTGC
>NC_058130.1:114599035-114725504 GCF_016433145.1 Gracilinanus agilis | reverse complement strand
AAAAAAAAAAAGGAAGAAAGGAAGGAAGAATAGAAGAAAGAAAAATGTCACCACAATGTGACATTACAACATCGCTGGAAATGAAACTTTAAAACACTTGCCGATAGAAAACCAACACATACCAGAGTATTAAATGGTATTTCCCTTCATAATTCTCTCCCTCTTCCAAACTAACGGCATGCATTAAAAGTGAAAGTAGACAGCCTACATGAGAAATACTGTGCCTAAAATAGAAGAGAAAAGAAGGAAACCATGAGGCAACAAGCAAAAAAGAGTTGGCTACAAGGTACAACTAAAGTAACATTCGCACACTAATCCTTTCCTGGGCTTAACTGATAGTTGCCTGCCAGAGAAGGGGGGAGAAGGGGGAGGGGAAGGTGGAAGTTGAAGCAGGAAAAGTGCCAAGTTCAGCACTTTTTGGGCGAACACTCCCATCCACTGATTCCTGGCATAAAAGTGTAACCCATATACAAAAGCTGCCAAAAACAGATATACATAAACATACATACAATTACATATAACATATATGTGCAATCCACACATCCCAACCGTAAAACAAAATGATATCAGCATTTAGGAAGATGTGCAACATACTCACTTAAAAAAATTCAGAAAGAATAACTTGGGGACAGAGAGAGAAGAGAGAAAAAAAGGCAAGCAAATACAATCCATCATCTTCACGCCACATACCATAGCATTGTACTGCATTAAAAGCATAGGATTCTGAATCAGTAACTCAACACAGGGCCGTTGGCTTCACATTTCTCAGGTAGTGAGATTAATGTTTTCCTGAAGGATTGATTTTCTGTTGCTTTTTTGGTTTTGTTTTAATTTCCAGTAGTGGACAGCAAATATTATTGTTGTTGTTGTTGTTATTTCTGCAATACCACAACAGGAAGAGTTCTTGGTCAGAGAGGAAAAGGCGGTAAAGTCAAAGTCAGTAAGCAGACCCTTCCCCTCCCCCTCAGTCCCTCTAAACCTGCAGTCTTCCTTCCTCTTTCATGTTGCAATACTAGAAAGTAATTTTTGGTGATAGACTTGAACGCTGTCCAGGACAAGCTGAGCTCGGGGTCGGTTTTGTTTATTTGTTTTGTTGTTTTGTTTTTATTTGGAGGGTGGGGGGGGTGCTGCTTTTTTTTGGGGGGGGTCTTTGGTTTGGTTTGGTTTTGTGTAGCTGGGCTGCTCTCTGTGATGTGTGTGTATAGTGCTGTCTCTTTTTTTTCCTTCCTCGCCTTTTTCCCTTTCTCTCTTCTCCCCCCACTTTCCCCCACCCCCTAACCCCGGTTGGGTCTGGCTCCGCTCTGCAGATCGGGCTGGCGATACTAGGGCCGGGCTGCGTACTTGGCCTCTTTCCGCTTCTCTCTGATTGGCTTGGGCAGCGGCGGTGGTTCCCTCTAACCACCACCCACCAAAGCACCCTTTCCTCTCCCGAGGCCACCCGCTCTCCCTCTCGCGTTTTCTCCTCTCTTCTTCCTTCTCTTCTTCCTCTTTCTCCTCTTCTTCCTCCCGGTCCCCAAACAGCCGCCCTCCTAGAACTGTTGGAAAGTGCAGCTCTTCGCTTCCGCCTGGCGGCTGAGTGAGATACCAGAAAGAAGGGAGGAGGAAGGGATCTGGGGAAATAGATATTGCATATTCATATGTCAGCCTCCAATGAGAGGAAGCGAACTACAGAAAGGCAAAGGGACCGCCAGCATTGGAGTCTGGGCAACAGGCCGGTCAAAGCGCCCCCCTGAAATCAGCACTATATATGATACCATTGGAGGCAATACATTTCTCCAGGGCCAGAGAGAGAGAGAGTGTGTGTGTGTGGTGTAAATATATGAGAGGGTAAGGGCGAGGGTGAGAGAGGAGACTGTGTGAGTCTCCATGGGCATTTGTATGCCTGCCTTTGTGTGATTTTTGAGTGGGTATCTGGGGTATGCTTTCTGCTTGAGACAGTGTGGGAGTCCCTCGGCAATAGGGCTCATCAGAGTAGGGATGATGGTGTCTCTCAGTAACTGCTTTGGGTTTGAACAACAGTTTTTAAAAAAATATAAATACAGATATATAAAGATTGAAGCGTCTAGACTACTAGATCAGGCAGAAGTTGTTTTTGTTGTGTTTTTTTTTTCTAACCTTTATCGAGAATCCTCTTTCCAAGGCTACATTTGTCCTCTGTGGAAAAAAAAAAGTTCATCTGGGACTTGGTTATCATTAAAACAAAGTAACTTGAAACTGTCGAAAGTACATAGTGACTGAAATGTAAGTGTATGCCTACAAGACAATTTTTGCTATTAAGTAGCCAAAAGTAAAGAGGCATCCTTTAATAGTGCTGGGCTGTGCATTTTCTTTCCTAAAGAAGATTTAATTAACAAATGGCCATAAAGTAATTTCTTCTTTCGTTAGCTAAATATATATTGCTTTGTTTCATTTTATAATGTGATAACTTGATGAAAATATATTTAAAAGTTAAATAATGAGATACTATCTCTATTCAGATATTAGAAAATCAAATATGGAGAAATTTAAAAATTAAAGTGAAATACCTTGCCTTGAAATTATATTTCTACTCCACATATATTTTTAGAAAAGATTTTATTTTACAGTGATGCTGACTAATTATGTAATCATACTAGGGACAACAATGCCTTCAAATATCCTCTAAAAACCTGTTCAGTTATATGATTACCAGTGGGACTAGAATAGCTCCAGAAGAATTGTCCTTATCTCTCTACTAAACATTAGCATGTCGGTATTTTATCCCAATTATGTTTATCCCAAAAGTCCATAAGAGCTTCAACAATTTACTTCTGCTTCATAGAACCTACAATACATAGTATTAAATACAGATGCTTCCCCCCCTTTCCTATTTTCTTACCATTTATACTTACGTACATACATATACATACTTGAAACATTTTTCAAGCAATAAAATTAAGTGAGAAAATCTCAAGGTGACAGTGAACCACTAGAATTTAGAAGAATCTAGAGATGATGCTAGATTGTCAATTGGCAATCTTAATTTGGAGAGTTAACTTTTATAATACTAGTACAACTAACTATATATAATACTAATATAAATAATAACTATAGAGAGGAGAATGGGATAGACATTAAATGGGAGGTAGTCAGGTTTCATATATATGCATATACACACACAGAGATATATATGTACATATATACACATACACTTTTATATGGCACCCAGAGGAAAATAAAGTTTAGAGAATACAACCATTCAGCAAATATGTATTATAATCATAAGCCATGATGCCCAGGTAATCAACTGAATAGATAACAGGACTTTTTTCTAAATAAAGATCACCATGTAGCCATTGGGGGGGGGGGATATGTATTTAAATTTTAGGATTAAAGAGCCACATATTAATGATGAATGCTAACTAAAATAATAGATAATTAAAAACCATAAACGCGTACTATAAATCATTAATGAAAAGGCACTGAAAATTCTTTGTCATGGGTTTAAACTCGGCTGAAAAGTCCTAAAAAGGGTTTCAATCATTGTTCCTTGAAGTCACATAGCAAAGCTACCAGTCCCTCGGAACACAGAGAACAGTTCACATGAAAAAAGAGATGGTGCTATGAAAAGTATTTAGTGTTATTCAAGAAGAGTGCCATATAAAACAAGAAAGGGAGAATGAAAACAGAAAGAAATAGTTTTCCAAACTGTCTAAGCTCAAATGATTACTAAAACAGATGAGTCTATATTTAGTGTCACCTGTCATGGGATCTCCCTGCCCCTAGCATATTATTTAGTAATAAACAATACTATTGCATATAACTTTGAACATGTCCTAGATTATATTTTTTATTTACATGTCCTTTATTCCTTTCAAATTGTGAGTTTATATCCATACTTGTACCTATTCTGATCATTCTTTCTCCTGTTAATCTGTCAAATATGAAAATATATCACTCGTTTCATACAGGTTTGACTACACTGTTAAATTCTCTTTTATGTGTAGCTTATGGAAATTGGTGTCATTACTTTGTATTCACTTTCCTTATGTTCTTAAGCTAGAGTTCCCAACTGGCTAATATCCAGAGTAGTCAGCTAATTTCCAATATTAACCTGAATATATAGGTAAATAAATGTATATACATTAGCATATGCTTTTAAATAAATGGTTCTTTTTTGATTTAGGATCACTTTGGTTAATGGCCTTTCACACAATATGATTAAAGTTCAAAATATTCTCTTTTATGATTGTCTTTTTTTTAATCACATCATTTATTCATCAAAATTATTCATCAAGGAAATGTCTACAAAAATAAGCACTATTCAAAAACCACTTAGGCACTTTGGCACTCTAAACTGAAGTGATTCCAGTAGAACGAGTAATTTTTCTGCCTTAAGTTAAAGGCATGTCATCCATTAGAACTTACTAGAAGCTTCTAAAAGTAAACTAAAGCTTTGGGTGTTTTTGCTCCATCCATAATTGATTTAATTTATAATGCAATTTCTATATATTTTCTCAAATTAAGAATTTAGAAGCATATACTTGCACATCTGTGTGTTTGTTTATCTTTGAAAATAATCACTATATAATTATTTCTAGAAGGCATGCACTACTACATTGCTTTATATCACAATAGAAGTAATTCCCCTATCCCATCCAAACCAGTAATTTTCAGTTATTACCGCAAAGGTGTTTATTTTGGCTTCTAAATTTCTTTTTTTTTTTTAAATAGGGCAAGCATGTTTTTAATTTCATCCATACTTTTGAAAAATGTATTAAATAGTACATAATAACTAACAAGCAGAGAGTATGATATTTAGGCTATTTTTAAACTAATATTCATTTGAACTAAACCTCTTCTTTACAAATATATTAAAGAATTTACTAATTACAAAGCAAATTACATATCAGTTATTGAAATTATTTGCTAAAAACTTTATTATTCATAAAAGTAGTATAGCATCATAATATAGAATTCAAATTCATGTGCTAATAGACCACCAAAATAGTTATATTTTTGGCAAAAATCATTTTGACATTTTTAGATAAGCTTATGAGGAGGAACCTGTCCAGCACTCACCCTTTGCTTTGAAGATTACATGTATGCTACATTTCCTATTGACAATGGTTTCCATTAAATTATAACTGTACTGATAGGACTTTTTATTGAGGTATGGAGGAAACATATCTAGTACATTTTCTTTTCAAATTAAGACCAAGTATAAATAATAAATACCAATGGCTATCTTGACTATTCATTGGTTATGGAAGACTTCAACTATAATATATTAGGCCCTTTCTTCATGGGCATAACCCTGTCAAAATAAACACAGTATCTGTTCCATAGAACATAGTTGTTCATTGTATAGAGGCTAATAGATCTGGAAGGAACCTGAAGCCATCACTTTAGCCTGCCCCTACCTTCAGGTAGATGAATGGTGCAAATTTACAGGTATCCCTTGTAAAATTTTAAACTATTGTTGAGTGTGTATTTTAAAATAAATATATATATACACAGTATGCCTTCTTTCACTAACTACAAGCTGCACCTGTGCACATACATATCTCATGGCATCTGTTAACATCATAAATCTCAAGTGGTTTATGGTGTCATCAAAAGCCTGAGATAGTGGCATGGCTCCTAGCCTTACAACCTTCAGGCTATGGTCTTGTTAAACCTCACAGGTTAAATGAAGTCAGATTCCCTCAGTACTATATGCCAACAGCCGGTTTCTAAGAGTAGGTTATAACCATGAAAGAACTTTAGCTATGAGTCAGGAGATGAGATGCCATTCTGGCATGATGAATCAAGGAAATCAACTAGCCACCCTCAAAACACTTCACAAATACCAATCTCATTTTATGAATTCCAGATATGGACTATTTCATGGCATACTTATGCTTTGAAGAGTTACATATTTTAAAATGCTCAATTGTTTTCTCTTTTTTTTAGGTCTTATATATGTTTAAATGCCTTTATAGAATTTTAAACATCAATCATTAATTTAATACTTATTAATCACCTATTGGCAACTAAGTGGCATAGTGTATAGAACACTGGGCTTGGAATCAGGAAGATTCATCTTCATAAATTCAAATTTGGCTTCAGACATTTAAATTTCCTTTGTGTCCCAGGCAAGTCACTTAACCCCGTTGTTCTGTTTCCCATCTGTAAAAAGAACTGAAGAAGGAAATGGCAAACCATTCCAGTATCTTTGACGAGAAAACCCTAAATGGGGTCATGAAGAATGGGATCCTGAAGCGATAACAACAACAATCACTTGCTGACATTTTTATTAGTTACATGTGAGATTTCTAACACAATAGAGTTTAAAAACCCAAAGATCCAGCATAATATAAGGGACGTAAGGAAGCCCTATATAGTATAGTAATACTTCAATTTTTTTATTGGTTTGTCTAGACCTTAGATTTCATCTGCATGGGAAGCTCTTTGGTCAGGAAATTCATTCCACCAACACAGATAGACAGGCAATTTCTCTGAAATGTAAAATCTTAGAGAGAGGCTAAGTGACTTGTCCAAAGTCACATATTACAGCCTATATATGTGAAAAGCAGGATGCAAATCCACATCTTCCTTTCTCCACTACCCCTAGTACTTTTTTAAATTATTATCTTTCCAAAAGATCATGGTGCTTTTTTTCTTTGTGTCAGGTTTCATGTATAAGGTGACTGTCATGGAGTCTGACAATATGTATGTATATGTCATATACATATATATATATATACATATATATATATATATATATATCACCTGCATATCTGCATGTAGCAAATCATAAGGGTCATGTGGTCATAGATTTAGAGCAGGAAGAGATTCAAAGGTCATCTATCAAAATATGTCACTTTAAACTACTACTCTATAACCTAAAAGAATCTTACAGTCTTTAACATTTCCAACTAAGTAAAGTAAGATAAGTAATTACATTTTGCTTCTTTGTCTTGTTGCTGGGGAAACCAAGGCATAGATGTAGTAAAGCTACCAGCAGAGTCAGAATACAAAGTCCTTAAATCCCAGACCTTTGTGATTGATTGAAATGTACTATTTCCCTGATTTTGTTTATGAAAAGATTATTGTTCCAGAAGGCATTTGTAATGCTCCCTTAACTTAAAACACATGCTCAAACATACAAAACTAAAAAGATGATAATTCTAAATTTAGCTACATGTGGATTATCCACTTTGTGAATTGCCTTTAGTTGGTATCTCCTGGGAATATATAACATAATTTTATAAGGTTAAGTGAAATATGAATCTGCCATTGTTCCTTACCTTCAAGTACAGCCCTTCCCCAACACCAGATGAAAAAGGCTTAGAGAGGGGGCAGCTGGGTAGCTCAGTGGATTGAGAGTCAGGCCTAGAGATGGGAGGCCCTAGGTTCAAATCCGGCCTCAGCCACTTCCCAGCTGTGTGACCCTGGGCAAGTCACTTGACCCCCATTGCCCACCCTTACCACTCTTCCACCAAGGAGCCAATACACAGAAGTTAAGGGTTTAAAAAAAAAAACAAAAAGAAAAGAAAAAGGCTTAGAGAGATTAACTGCAGTAATACTCCATCCCTCACCATAGTTAACTGTGCAAATAGCTTAGCAGTTTTTTATTTCTCTCTTTTTAATGACAAGACACTTTAACTGTATTAAATCATGTAAAAGAAGTATCACATGATAAAAAAAAATTGCCAAGAATGATTCATGCCTAGATCTCAAAGCCCACTGGATAATGACAATGACCAGAGCTGAACCTCAGTATAGTGGCAGAAATTGAGAGATTTTTTTTTCCTTTGAGGATCATTGAAGCATTTTTTCCAGGTAGATCTACATTTATGAAACTGCTACAATAACCTTGTGACTAGTTTCCCTTCCTTAAATTTCTTTTTGCTCCAACCTATCTTCTATTTCACTGCCAAGGCTATTTTTCTAAAGCATAGATGTGTATACATATCACACACACACACACACACACACACACACACACACACACACACCTCTTCAATGAGCTCCAGTAGCTCCCCATTACCTTCAGGATCAAAAACATCTTCTGTTTAATACTGATATATCTTTATAATCTTGGCCTTCCTACCCTTGCTATCTTCCTACATGTTACTCCCTATCCATGCTACAATAAAACTACATTGGCCCATTTGCAGTTCCTAAAAGACAACATTCTTGCCTCTTTGTCTTTGTACTGATGGTCCCTAGTGCCTGGATTGTTCTGCCCCCTCATCTCTGTCTCATAGTTTTCTTGGCTTCATTCAGGACTCAGCTGGTATATAGAGTTCACTTCATCTGCCTTTCTGGGAGGTCATTTTTGACAAGAGCTGATTACATGAGGACATAGATGGTCAACATAATAACTTTCTTTTATGGTCCAAGTTATGGGACCTCTGCCCCATAACTTATGTAGCCAACATTATTGATAAAAGCCAATAGAGGTAGAAATTATTCAGTCAATTAATCACTACACATTTATTAAGCACCTTCCATATGTTTAGACCACTGTGCTAAGACCTGAGAACATAAAAAAGGCAAAAAATAGTACTTAGCTTTAAGAAGCACATAACTACAAAATTAGCCCACAGTGGGTAGCTATTGTGTAGAAGAGTAAGTTTCTAGGATTTATAGTATCATCCTCTCACTTTTTCCATTATCTTTCCACTGTTAGCACACCATGCTACCAGTGGTATTGTTGATTAGTGGAGGGGGAACAAAGGGTGAGCTTTAGACTTGGGGATCTTTTTCAAAACTGCTAATTTTATTATGCTTTGTGATGAAATGTCCTAAAACACAAATCCTGTGTCATTTTTAGTTTCTCTGTAGAGTACCTAGACTTATCTTGGAGGATGTATATTAAATAGGATTTTATTTTAATGACTACAATTTTATTATCTTCGTAAAGTTTCTACTTACTCATGGTTCTCTGATGGCCAATGTACAAATAATTTAAACATGACATTTGTACCCATGGAGCTTATGATCAGAGATGGGTGTTGCTAACACTGACAAACATGAAAAGGGACATAAGAGCACACAAATATACCACTGTACAACACCAAAGAACATTATACTGAGCACAAGCTATAAATTATTGAGAAGCTTGTACATTATGTACAAGTTTAGCATACGGTTACTCTGTTGGCATACTCAAAAGAGGCAAGACATTCAATTAGACTTCAGATTCTCACTCATAGAAATGTTCTTCAGTCAGCTTATCAGAACAAAAATATTTCTGACAAGGCAATTTAGTGCATTATATGTTTGGTTACTAGGTGGTGCCATAGTGTGTAGAGCATGGAGCCAGGGGTCTGGAAGACCCGAGTTCAAATGCGGCCTCAAATATTTACTAGCTGTGTGACTTTGGTGGGACAAGTCACTTAACATCTTTCTCCCTCAATTTTCAACGTCTGTAAATAGGGATAATAATAGCACCTACTTACCAGGGTTGTTGTGAGGCTATAATGAGATGATAATTTTAAACTCTTAGCAAAATGCCTGGCACATAGTAGACACTAAATAAAACAAGTGTTACTCAGGTAATCAGGGTAGTATTCTCCCTTGTTTATAAAATTCTATGCTTCAGATTTTGCAAAGTTATTTGAAAGCATTTAAGTGGCAATCAAAAGGCCTAAAAGCCAGGACTTCTCCCTATCTAGTCTAAAGATGTGGTCATTTAAGTCCCAGCAGGTGAGATAGGTAGATAGTACAGTGGATAGGGCCTTGGGCCTGGAATCAGGAAGACCTAAGTTTAAGTGTGGCTTCAAACATTTTCTAGCTGTGTGACCTCTATGGGGAAAATCACATCTCCCTGCTTTGTTTACTCATCTTTAAAAGGGAATAATAATAGCATCTGCCTCCCAGGGTTGTTGTAAATGATCCAATGAGATAATAATTGTAAGGCAAATTAATACAGTGCTTGGCACACAGTAGGTGTGTTTAATAACTGTTTGTTTCTTTCCTTCCAACAGAAGCACTTCAAATCAGAACCTCCTCTGAGATGATAATGGTTATTCCCATTTTTATGTCTCAAAACAAGGGCCTTATAAGTAGGACCCTAAGGTAACACTGAAAAAAAAATCAGAGAGAAAGTATACATTCACAGGAGTATTAATCCAATTGAACTTTTCTTATTAGGAAATTTATACACTAGCATGTCTTGAAATATTTTGGAAACTCATGTTTGAAATTGCTAATGTTCTTGTGGTGGCATCTCTTTGCCCTTCAATGTTGGACTGATTTTTTAAAAACAACCAAATCTTATGGCTGAAAACAAAAACATATTAACAAAATAAGATGTTTGGTTTTCTTCTGTGGCTTAAAAACAGTCTATGAAGACAGAACAAACTTCTTCTTTGTATTCTCTTCACATGACGACAGAATCGGGTTGTTTCCCAAGACCCCTCAGAATATAAGAGAATTCTCCATCAAGGCAGCAAACACCCAGAAGTTAACTCTAGTAACTCTTCTATGATAATTCCCAAGGCAATCAGTAGAAAGTTGTCTCTGGACTCTTGAACACTTTGATCACTCTCAAATATAGCAAATGTTCTTAATATGATATCCATGAACTTTAAAACAATTTGATTTTTTTTATAAACCCATGTAATTCATTCTACAAGCTTACACAGACTACTAAAGGGGTCCTGTGACATAAAATAGGTTAAGAACCTCTGATCTAGAAAAATTCGCTATCAAATAACTTCTGCATGGGAGAATGGCAAAATCCTATTCTCCCATACCAAATTTCACTTTAGAGTACTCCCTAGAATGTTGAGAGATGTGAAGATTATTTCCTAAAAATTTTCAGCTCTTCAGCCAGCTAGATCTCTATTAAAGATTGATCCTAGGGGTAAACATAATCTGATTGAGGAACAGCACAAAGCCCTATCTGCTACATAGTATGTGAAGGGCATTTGCTTCATTGCTTGAAATGCCTTCCCTTAATTCTTTTGGATTAAACCATTATTTTCAACTGAGTAATTAGGTGCTGCAGTGGATAAGGCACCAGCCTTGGAGAGAGGAAGATCTAAGTTCAAATGAGACACTATCTGCATGATGCTGGGCAAGTAACTTAACCCTGTTTGCCTCAGTTTCCTCATCTGTAAAATGAGCTGGAAGAGAAAACTGCAAACCTCTACCAAGAAAACCCAAACAGGGTCACAGTAGTTGTACACAACGGAACAACAACAAAACTATTTTCAAAAGACACAATTAAAAGTGAATACATTTTTCCCATCAAAAGTAACACACTGACACCTCAGCACTCATTGATAAGAGACAGTATAAGATGGGTAGAGGAGAAGGAGGACATGGAGGCATGCAGCCAAAAATCAACTTGGTTTTTTAAATTCTGACTTTGACATGTACTAGTTGTGTGAGCATGGGTAGACCACTGGCCTCCTCTTAAGTAAAATGGGAACAATGAAACATCACCATCTATTTCAGAGGGTTATTATGAAGAAATTTTTCATTTGTTTTCTAAATCCTGCTATTCATGAACTAGATCTAGATCTATGTGTATGTATATGTGTGTGTGTATAAACTATAATGTATGTGGATATATGGATAAAATATAAAAAGAGAAATATAAAATGATAACATGAACTGTGTATATAAACTATATGTGTATACATATGTACATATAGTTCATGGACTATAAATACACACATATATACTCATACCTCTATGGCAAAAGCTTCCTTTTTAATCTATATACTTATTTTATGCATTTTAAATATGATTCTGAGAAAAGGTCCACAGATTTTACCAGACTGCCAAAATGGGGTCCACACCACAAAAAGACTAAGAATCTCTACCTTAATTGATCATAAGAGATTATCATCATCATTATTGTTACAGTGAACTAGAGTGCTAAAGAAATCTTCAACTTTGAAAGATACAACATTAACTGGTGCTGGATGTTTTTAAGGTAGGGTTGGTGGAGTTTAAAATGCCTTTAGGCACATATCCTGCCAGTCAGACCCTTCACTCTCTCCCCACCCCTATCCCTGAGGCAAAGGGGCAGGACTTTCTTTATCCCTTCTAAATATACCCCTGAGGCTGACCTCTTCTAACTTTCTTGCCTCAAGTATAGACTAAAATTTATTTTAACATGGCTTCATCTGTATTCCTATGATGAGGAGGGAAGATGGTTGAGAAAGCATACTCAGTGCCTAGCCTGGAATCTCACTGGGGATAACTCTGCAAGTGAGCAATTCTACTAGAAACCCAGATTTAGAGATTATCCAATCCAGAGGTTCTTAACCTGGGGTCAATGGACAGACAGATTTGAGGGGGTTCAAGAACTTGCCTTGGGGGGGGGAATTTTTTAATCTTTATTTTTGGTCATCTCTAACTGGAATTATCATTTACTTTAGTTATTTGAAAACATTATCCTGAGAAAGGTTCTCTAGTTTTCCCCATACTACAAAACGGGTCCATGACAGAAAAAAAAAAGGTTTAAAAGTCCTGAAATAGTCCAACCTCTCATTTTACAGATAGCAAAAATGAGCCCCAGGAAATGAAATGCAGAAATCACATAGGTAAAGACAGCTAAAGAGCCAGGTTCTCTGGCTCCAAATTCAGAGTTCTTTTCTATTATAACGAATTACCCCATTATTTTCTAATCATACTACTTCTACTAATAATAGCTGGTATGTATATAGCACTTGCTTTTAAGCACGAGCTTAATCTCACTTAATCTTCACAAAACTGTGAGGTATGTGCTATAACTATTCCCATTTTAGAGAAGGGAAAACTGAGATTTAGAAAAATTAAAAGATTTACCCAGAAATGCAGAGTTAGTAAATGACTGAGCCTAGAGTCAAACCCAGATCATCCAGGATTTTATCCATCAAACCACCCTTGCCTTTCAAAGTTTCTTCATTCTCAGGTAGCTAGATGGCTCAGTGGATAAAGAGTCAGGCTTGGAAATGGGAAGGTCGGTGTTCAAATCTGGCCTAAGACACTTTCTAATTGTGTGACCTTGGGCAAATCACTTAACTCCAATTGCCTAGCCCTTCTAGCTCTTCTGCCTTGGAACCAATTCTCTCCATAGTTCTCACTATCTATCTAAGATTGTTATGTGCATAACAAGACAGAAGGTAAAGGTTTTAAAAAAAAAGCATTCAAGCATTCTATAGAGACTCTCCCCCTAGTAAAACTAACCAGATAAAACCTTCCAATTTTATAATAATTCATATTCATATAGCACTTCTGACATTTGCAATCACTTTCTTCACAATAACCTAGGAAAGTGATGGTGAACCTTTTAGAGACCAAGTGCCTAAACTGCAACCCTCAGGCATGTGAGATGCCCCCTTACCCAAGATAAGGCAGGGAAGAAATGGTTTCTTTGGGCTGCCGGGCAGAGGGGTGAGTGATATGAGAAATGTCCTCAGGCGTGCATGGAGAAAGGGAGGGGAGCAGCTCCCTCCAGCACATGTGCCATAGGTGCCACAACATGGATCTAGGAGATAGATAGGGCAGGCAGATAATATGCAATCATTAAGCACTGTGCTAGTGCTAAGGATATAAATATAAACAAAAAAGAAATGAAATCCCTGTCCTCGAGGAGCTTACATTCTAATGGGAAAGATAATATGTTAAAAAGGAGCTAGAAAGAGAGGAGGATAATTAGGGGTATTAATATAATATAATATAATATATTATAATGTAATTTAATGTAATGTAGTGTAGTATAATATAACGTAATAGCTGGACTGGGAATGAAGCACCATTAACCTAGGTCTATCCCCAAAATGGAGGCCCCCAAAAGAACTCATCAACATGAACTGAGACTAGTATAGCCAAGAGATATTCCAGGGTGAGAGGGTCCCAGGAACTAAGGGAAGTTCCCAGATGAGAACTTATTTAATTCATGGTGACAAAGTCTAAAGAGAGCATTTCACAGGGAAGGAAATGAAATTTCTTATAGATTAAATACTCTTACAAAGTCACACAACTACTAAGTATCTGAGATGAGATTTAAAACTAGGACTCCTGCTAGTAGAGAGACCTTTCTACCACTCCTCAGCAGTGTCAAACAGCAGGGGATTAGGAAAGAAAAGGTCACTAAGGATATCAGAAGAGTCTCACAGAACTACATCCATTTAAGATACTAGAATTTAGAATGGGAGAGTACTTTGAAGATTATTTGATCCAAGCCCTTCATTTTACAGTGGAGGAAACTGAGATCCAGAGAAAGACAACATGATTTCCTAATATCAGATGACAAATGGCAGCCCTAGGATTCAAACCCAGGTCTCCTAACTCCAAATGTAGCCCTCACAGTATCAGTACTGTTTATTCCTCATTTACCTCAAGAGTAGAAATTTAAGGCCCTGGGATTGTTTAGATCGTTGTATCTCACTACCTCAAGGGAAACTTAAATCTGCTCAAATACTTGTATAACTTAAACCTGAAAATAGTCCTAGAGAATATCTAGCCTGTCATTCTTTAAGAGCTTAAAAACTTTTCATAATCAGAGTCCCTGATTAAAGTGCAAATAAGCCTCATAGTTAAAACCTAATCAGGTAAAACCTGAGTTATTTTTGTTGGCTTCAAACTGAAAACAAGACCTATCCAGAAAGACTCTAGGATCATAATATATACAAGTAGAATAGGCCTTAAAAATCATCTTGTCCAATTCTTTCATTTTAAATGAAAAAGAGACTGGCTAATGAACCCAGGCATTATGAGTATATACACAGTAGACTACAGATACAATCCTCTTGTGGATTTTGGAGTACATAAAACATTGTATAACAGTTTCCAATCTACTAACCCCATAATAAAAAGAAGCTTTTTTTTGATTAGCTGGATGGGGCAGAACTGGGGTATATTCAAAAGGCACTAGTCAGTCTCACTCTATCTCCTACCCCTTCCCTCTCACCTCATCTGATTCCTTTCTTCCTGGTTGCATTCTTATGAGAACTGAGAGAATTCACCTGAGAATAATTCTGTAAGGGAAAAAGGTCCTGGGCCCTGCTCTTCTGCAGTCAATACGGGATCCATGAATACTGGCCATGGCTCTTGGCCTCAAGTCTGTTTTTTTTTCCCTTTTCTTTTAGGTAAAAGAAACTGGAGTTGACTATGATCTTGTGACCACTAATATGTCAGGTAAATAAACCACCAGGGGTCCGGGTCTGAGGTTCATGTAAGGCTTTACAGCCAGCCAGTCCAGCATTGAGAACCAAGGAGGAGAATAATAGTGCAGATGGAGACTCATCCAGCAGCAATACCATATTTAGACATGAATTTGGTGGGACACATGCTATATAGAAATTGTTTAAGGCTGAGTCCAGTTTTCCCAAGAACTAAGATGGTATAAGGCAGGGATGGGCAAACTTTTTTTTTTTTCAACCCCTGTACTTCGGTGTATTGTCTCATAGGTGGAAGATTGGCAAGGGTGGGCAATGGGGGTCAAGTGACTTGCCCAGGGTCACACAGCTGGGAAGTGGCTGAGGCCGGGTCCGAACCTAGGACCTCCTGTCTCTAGGCCTGACCCTCACTCCACTGAGCTACCCAGCTGCCCCCGATAGGCAAACTTTTTAAAGAGGGGGCCAAAGGAAAGGAAATGCTTATCTGTCAGTCTGTTTCTAAGGCAACTCTTTCGAAGTTTCATTGTATTGTATCCTACTCATTGTATTTGTCAGATTAGGAATAATGTCTCCCGGCTGGATAGAACATTTCAGGGAGTACATCTGGCCCACAGACCGTAGTTTGCCCATCACTGGTATAAGGTAATGTATAACCCTTCTCCATGGTGTTTAGAGGAATAAATTTACACTTATCTTCTTGCTATTTTTAAAGGAAATTTCCTATTGTAAAAGTTAATTGCTATTCATTGGTTAAATGGAACTGGGGATTAATAACAGCTAACAATGGGATGAACACACTGGAATCTGAGTGGAGGTTGGGAGGGAGCCCTAGGGCAAAGATACCCTTAACTTCTTATGGATACCCCTGGAACATTGAAGGGATGGGGGGATAGAGCCAGCTTAGCTCAGGGAGAATGAATCCAAAACAACTCACTGGATGTCACATAGGCTCCAAAACCTGTACCAAGCAATAATTCACTGAAGAATGAGTCTAGGAAGAAAAGAGCTCTGAGGACTTTGAGCTCAGGCAGTTGAGAAAGGAGTCAACTCTTGAGAGAATTACTCCTTTCTTTTTGGGGTGGGAGGTGGTTTCTCTTCCTCCCCTCCCCTCTTTTCCACCACGGCCATGGCATCTTTCAACCAACCTACTTTCCTAACTGTAGACACCAGGACCAAGAGCCAATTAGCTCCCTAAATTAGCATGCCAAGAAGAAATGTTGAGCCCTGGGGAAGCATCATGAGGACACCACAAGAAGAAAAAGTATACCTTGGCCCTGCAACATCAGAATACCTTTGCCAAATGTGTTCCCTAATTGTGTGATTCTCTACTAGAGTAAATGATGTGCATATTCTTTCCACTGCTATAGCGAGTATTTGTGGGAAAGTAAACCCCACATTTATGTAAAAAATGTTTTATAGTTACTGTTCTGATGCCATCTCAATAAACACCTTTGCTTTGAACTAACTGTGTCCCTGACTAATTATTAAAGGCAGTAATATATGAGCCCTGGTAGGGGTTCCTAAGCTAAAGTTTTAGAAGTACAGACCCACAGAGCACCTTAAACCTGATAGTCATTTTTAGAGATAACCCAACCTGTAAATTCAATTTGGGAAAATGGAAGTTCTAGGCACTGGGCTTAAAAAGATTAAATAAACAGCCTCTGACATTAAGGAAATTCTACTAAAGGATATAATCCATACATAGATATGTACATAAAAACTAGGAAATTCAAGAAACTCTTTCTATAGGGGCTAAAACTTTGAAGAGGCAAGGATTCTAAGAGGAAATGAGGAGAGGGTAAATTCCAGGCATGGGGAAGAGCCTATACTCTGTACAAAGCCATAACTTCATAGTCATGAATGAATGCCAAGTTTCGGGGAACAGCAAATAAACCAGTTTAACTGGTATAGTGAGAGCATGAAGGAAGGCAATGTGAAATAAATCTGAAAAAGTAAGCTAGAACCAGTTTGTAAAGTGCTTTAATTACCAGGACTTAGAGTTTATATGTGACCCTTGAATGAGTGGGGACCTCTAGAGATTCTAAAGTAAGAGAACCACAAAATCACCAGATCTGTGCTTTTGGAAGGTTATTTTTGACAATTATTTAGAAGAAAGATTGATGAAGGAAGATATTGGAAGCAAGAAGATCAATCCCAAGACTATTTCAATAGGTCACAGTGTGAGGTAATAAGGGCTTGGATTAGGAGGGAGTCTGTAAATAGATAGAAGGGAATAGATGCAAGTGGTATTGTAGAGGTAATATTTATAAAATTTAGCAGAGAAGAAGAGAGAAGAAATAATCAACGATGACTGAAGTTTTGAATTCTGGTGACTAGAAGGAAAGTAGTACCCTCAAAGTACCCAATACTAAGCACAATGTTTATGTATAGAATGATTAATACAAGGAATTTGGGGTAAAGACTGTGACTGGTGATGGGAGAAAGAAGATATGGAGAGTTTTTTAGTATGCATGGTGTTTGAGATAACTACTGGTCACCTAGGGACAGATGTACAGAAGGCAGTCTCTCTCTCTCCTAGAGCTCTGGAAAGATGAGCACCTCCATCTTTCTCATTACCTAGGTTTGCAACCTGGGAATCACCTTTAACTCTAGTGAAATGAAATTCTTGGTTCTCTTTGTCTATTCTGAAGTTTACACTTGTAAAAAGGGAATCCTTTATTCTTTTTACCTAGTTGGAATTAACACTTTGGTTAACAATAACTTAAGTACTCCCACTTAGTACCTTGGGCTAGATTATAAAGACAGGATTAATTCTCCTTTGTCTACCTTTTGATTGAATCAATACAGCTTGAACTAGGTGGAGGAGCTCGAAAACCACTTAGTGAATTCACACCCTCAAAAACTCAATCAGCCAGGAAACTGAATCCTTTTGATGAGAATTCAAACCTCCAGAAGGTGAGAAGTGTATCCCACAGACACAGGGCAGTGCTAGGAAATTTTGAAGCTGTGATTGGCCCTTGTGAAGAGGGGAAGGGACAAGAAGCCACTATAAAAGTCTCTGAATTTCTGGGGCTGGAGACTCAGCTTCAAGAAGGAAGTTGGCTTCAAGAACCATCTTCAGCTCCAGTCATCTTGACCTGCCTCTTGGAGGTAACTTGGGTGAGTGAATAGCTGGCTTTCCTTTCCTGACTTCCAGAGAGAGTTTAGCTTTGGTTGAGAGGGTTAACAAGTTGTGCCTGGCTGAATGGAGCACTAGGTCTTCTAATCTTCAAGTCCAGCTCTCTATCCATTATCCACTAGTTGCTGTTGAAACATGTACAAATGTTAGTAAATATGAAGCAACTGAGAGAATTCAAATGCTAAGAATGGATTTCTTTTATCTTTCTACCCCCTAAGAGACTCAGATTCCTTCAAGACTCAATTCAAATGCCATCATCTACATGTGGACTTTCTTGATGTTTTCAGATGCTAAAGTCTCCCTTCAATGAATTACCTTGTATTTATTTTGTATATATTCTCTCTCTCTCTCTCTATATATATATATATATAATCTTGAGCCTTGAAGGAATCTGAGTCTCTTAAGGGGTAGAGAGATAAAAGAAGTCCATTCTTAGCATTTGAATTCTCTCAGTTGCTTCATCTATAAAATGGGGATGATAATAGTGCCAACGTCACCTGGATATTGTAAAGATCAAATGAGATGATATGTTTAAAACTTTTTGTAAAGCATTAAGTGTTATATCAATGTTAGTTATTATGTGTAGATTATAAGCTTTTTTATCTTTGTATCCCTATAGCCTGGCACAATAGCTCTCAAAAAAAAATGATTCTGGGGGGGGGGGGGGGAGTTGTTCAAGGAAAATTCTGCTCAATTTGATAAGCCCTCCAAACAAACTATTGTGATTATAGGGTTTGGTATTTGTCTGAAAGTGGTCAAAACACAGACAAGTACTCTAGCACCTTGCTTGAGAAGATAGTGGAAACTCCTGTGATAGATCCCCAGTAAATGGGGCTGCCTGCAAGATGACTGATGGCTGAGGCAAAGTGAGACAACTTTTCCCTGTGGTTCTTCTATAAAAGTGAGCTGTGAAAGGTTCCATCCTTTTCCTTTCTTGAGATTCCTCTTTATTGGACTTACAGACTTGAGCTGAAGTAAGAGAAAAAAGGGAAGACTGGTTTTTTACTTCTTCCTCTGCCCTCCAAGAGCATCCTCACATATTTATAGGAAAAGAGACTTATAGAAGAAGCACATAGCATGCTGTCCGATACTTGCCAAGTGAAACTAAAAAGAAAATTCCTAGACTTCTACTTCCTGACCATCTTCTCTCTGTTTCCTTCTCCAAGCACAGGTCAGACTAGTGCACCTAAAAATGGTCTTTCTATGCAAATTCTAGAGCTCCCTAGAAACCAGAGGTCCTGATCATGATAGTCAGTTAGATATGAGACTCCAGAGAGAGATTTCTCCAATATGTTCCTTAGAGAAGGAACAGGATTGTCCTGCAGCTCAAAGGACTAAAGTTATGCCATGGGGAAAATGGGGAAAAATTATGGGCCCTGACAACTGTGCAATTGCCATGAGTTGCTCATATAATGCAAATCTGAGGCTAGTGGGGAGTATTAGTTCACCCATAAGCTAAAGTATATTCCACAGGGAATCTAATGAGTCTAATGAGATATTTATGTTTCTCTATTTGTTAATTGGCTCCAGTGAGTCCCCTGGGTCTTATTTTTTCTAAGGTTGGTGAAATAAAGCCTGTCCTATTCCTAATACCTATGTGGAAGTTGGGGATCCTTTTGCTCACTTCTTAGGAAACCTAATCATGAATTATACTTTAGTCCTATACAAGAGCTTTCCCTTGCATTTCTGAGATCGGAGTAGGAACAAAAAAGAAAAGAAAAGAAATTGACCCCTGTGGGAGGGAGTTGATCCTGATTTGTGTGAGTCCAGAATCTTGGGAGTAATCCTCTTATAATTCTCTTCTCTTTTTTAGCCAAATCACCAGAAAATGCTATCTCCATTCATTGCCTTTACTTTGTGACTCATTCTTCAAACCTCAATCCGTTGCAATCTGGCATAACATTCAACTCAGACTTAAACTCAAAAATTACCAATGTTCTCTTAATTACCAAATAAAGTGATCCACCTTCTTATTGACCTCTCTGCTTCATCTGACATTTTTCGTTGTTTTTCTCTCCTAGATAGCCTCTCTTTTTTAGGTTTTTGTGATAATTTTTCTCTTCTTTAGCCTTCTATCTACCTGTGTGATAGCTCTTCCATTTCATAGATGTACCTCAGAACTCTGCACTGACCTTTTGTCTTTATACATGCTTTTGATGACCTCAGAAGTTCCCATGACCTTAATAATCATTTTCATACAGTTGATTGATACATATCTATATAGCAAGTCTTTCCCTCTCTAGAACTTCAGTTCCACAGCACCCATTGCCAATTGGACATTGCAAAGTAGACAACCTGACACTATCTTAAACTCAATGAGTCTTTTTTAAAAACTGTTACCTTCTGTCTTAGAATCAATAGTAAGTCTGCTGAGTTTTTACCCCAAAGAGATAATAATGAAAATGATTTGTACAAAAATATTTATAGCTGCACTCTTTGTGGTGACAAAAAATTGGAAAATGAGGGGATGCCCTTTAATTGGGAAATGGCTGAACAAATTGTGGTATCTGTTGGTGAAGGAATACTATTTTGCCAAAAGGAATGGTGAACTAGAGGAATTCTATGTGAACTGGAACGACCTTCAAAAATTAATGCAGAGTGAAAGGAGCAGAACCAGGGGAACATTGTATACAGAGAAGGATACACTGTGACACAATCCAACATAATGGACTTCCCTACTAGCAGCAACACTATCCACATTAAGAGAAAGAACTGTGGAAGCAGAAACACAGAAGAAAAACAACTGCTTGATCACATGGTTCAATAGGGATATGATTGGGAATGTAGACTCTAAATGATCACTCTATTGCAAATATTAATAATATGGAAATAGGTCTTGATTAATGACACACGTAAAACCCAGAGGAATTACTCGTTGGCTACCTGAGGAGGGTGTGAGGAGGGGAGAGAAAGAACATGAATCTGTAGCCATGGAAAATATTCTAAATTAAATAAATGAATGAATGAATGAATGAATAGATAAATAAATAAAAAGAAAAGAATCAATAGTCAGTATCAGTTCCAAGGCAGAAGAGCTATAAGAGCTAGCCAGTTGGGATTAAGTGACTTGCCCACAACTAGAAAATGTCTGAGGCCAAATCTAAACCCCAAACCTCCTAAATCCAGGCCTGGCTCTATCCATTTAGCCACCAAGCTTCCCCTGAACTCAACGAGTCTTAAATAAAACTCATTATTTTTCTCCAATACTCTTCCTTCTACCATGCTTCCCTGCTTCTGTAAAGGGCCTTGCCTTTCTTGCAGTATTTCATATTCTATCAGTTCTTCACTCTCCTTCAACCTCAATCAGTTCCTAAATCTTATTGTTTCTGTCTAATCAACAAATCTCAACTCTATTCTCTATTATCTATTCACAAAAGAAACAAGTTAATTAGTCCCCATCACTTCTTTCCTGGGCTCCTGTAATGGTTTCCTAAATGGGCTTCCTGTCTCAAGTGTCTCCCCACTGCAGTCCCATCCTCTACACTGATACTGAAGTGATTTTCCAAACCCACAGTTGTGGCCATGTCACTCTCCAAATCAATCAACTCCAATAGCTTCCTATTGCCTCCAGTATAAAATGCAAGCACTTGCTTATCTTTTAAAGTCCTCCACAACAGCCTTGTAATATACTACTCTCCCTTCTGTGCTCTACAGTCCAACTAAACTAGAATTCTTTGTTTCTCACACTTAACATTCTTACTTTGTCAAGTGTTTGAATTACCTGTCCCCCACACCTAGAATCAATCAACAAACAAGTATTCATTAAAGAGCTATTATGTTAAAAATATTAGGTACTATGTTTTGGGGATACAAGTACAAAGAATAAAATAGTTCTTGCTCCCAAGGACCTCAAAGATTTTCCCTGTTTCAAATTCCTGTCTTCATTCAAGCTGTAGCTCAAGTACTACCTTCTACCAAAAGCCTTTCTTTATGCCCTCAGCTGCTAGTGCCCTCTTCATTATCTTTTATTTAGCTATTTTATACTTATTTTGTATTTATTCAACATAGACATATTTGTGTGTGTTGTTTCTCCCTTTTCCCCTCATGTTTGTATTCCCAGCATTTAGCACAGTACCTGATTTGTGGTGTTTTTGTTCAGTAGCTCAGTCATATGTGACCCCATTTGGGGTTTTCTTGGCAAAGATACTGGAGTGGTTTACCATTACCTTTTCCAGTGAATTAGGTAAACAGACTTGCCCAAGGTCACAGAGCTAGTGAGTGTCTAAGGTTGGATTTGAACTCAGGTTTTCCTGACTCCAGGTTCAGTGCTCTATCTAACTGGCTCTAACCTGGTACATAGTAGGTGCTTAATAAATGTTTATCGACCATTGACTATTGAATATGATTGCTCATATTTCTGATATCTTTATGGCCCTTAATCCCCTCCTCCAATGTAGAACACTTGAATTCCCTACCATCTGCAAATATCAAGTATTTTCTATTCTCTCTCATATACTATTAATGAATGTGTTCATTAGATCAGCACTAACAATGACCCCTATAATCATCCACTAGACCTATGTTGGAGAACCTATGGTACATGTGCTTGAGCTTGCCAGAGAGGGTTGCTACCTCCCCCCTCTGCACGCATGCCTGAGGACATTTCTCAGGGGATCTACCCCTCTGGCCAGCAGTCCAGTGGGAGTACTTCCTCCCTCCCCTGACTGGGGCAAGGCAAGAGGGCTCACATGAGGCATGAGGGTTGCAGTTTGGGCACTTGGTCTCTAAAAGATTTGCCATCACTGCACTAGACAGTTCCTCAACTGAATATACTGTTTTATATATATATATATGTGTGTGTGTGTGTGTGTGTGTGTGTGTGGTTTAAACCTTATGATTTAAACATTTTATTTATTTTTTAGGCAATGGGGGTCAAGTGACTTGCCCAGGGTCACACAGCTAGGAAGTGTCTGAGTCTAGACTTGAACCTAGCACCTCCTGTCTCTAGGACTGGCTCTCAATCCATTGAGCTAACCTAGCTGCCCCAACTGAATATATTCTTATTAGTGCATGGATGTTCTCAGTATTTCTCATTCCCTTTACCTGCTAATTTCTAAAGGAGAAATTTGTTAGCCCACTTTTGGCTAAAAAAAATGAACGTTTGATATTCAGAGTTCTTAAAGAAGGAATGATAGAACTTCAGAAAAGCCATGGTCTTAAACATTAAGGCAGTGGCATAATCTCAGAACATTTATTGCCTGACAATCCTGAATGATGACATTAGTAGAATTTAATATATCCACTTTACAAATGAAAAACTCAGGGCCCCCCCCCCCAAATTCACATAATCACACAGTAAGGATCAGAGATTCAAACCCAGGCCTTTCCTGACTATAAGTCCAGTGTTTTTTGATGTACAATAGAATGTACATAAGTACTATAAAAAGAACTCTCATGTATTTATATCCTGGTTTGTGGAAGAGAGAAATTCAAGCAGATGCTCTCCAAGGAGCAACCAGTTGAGTAACATCTTTGAACCTGGCTTTCTGAAACTATTTTTGGAGATTTCTGAGAGTGAAGGTAGAAAAAAAAAAGAATTCATTTTCTATATCATTTGTACCAAAGGGGAGGAAGTATGCAGATATGGTAGATACCCAGAGTTGTTCCGTCCCTTTCCTCATGACCTGGGAGCTCTTATTGTAGCTAAGAGTTAGAAGTCATGAACTTCTATTATATGACGATAACAACAATTCCTAAAATATGAAACTTTAAGATTTGCAAAGAGTTTGTATATTTTTTCTCCCTCACAATAACCATCTAAGACAGATATTATTATTTCCATTTTAAATATGGATTTTGGCATATCATATCTTATTAGCTTGTTAAATTATATTTAAACATGTCATATAGCACTATAAGTATATATAATACATGATATAAAAGGTATATTACCTCATACATAATTTATGTATCATAACTAAATTTATGTATAACAAAATTTATGTATTTATGTAATTTATGTACTTTAAAAGGAAATAACAATTTCTTCCATTTGCCTCCTTTTGCACTTTTTATTTTCTTCTGAGCATTTTAAAATGTTATCTTGAGGTTCTTTTTTTTTGTATGTCTATCACTATGTATTACACCCAACCACCCACCCACAGCTGAACCAATTTGCAACTCCTCCAACAATGGAATGGTATAAATTAATATACCTGTCCTGCCGTTACCTTTCCAAACATTGCAATTTCCTTCTTTTGTCATCTTGGCCAATCTGAATGGTGTAAAATAGAATCTCTGAGTTGCTTTAATTCTTAAAAGGATGTTTCTTTTGTAAACTAGTTCAGGAATAGAGAGGCTTTACCACCTTTGCTATAATAATATACAGCAACAAAGCAAAACAAGGACATATCCTGGACTTCTTCCTGTCTTAGAATCCATCTTGGAGTAAAGGTTTTTAGACTGAATCGTTGCTATGATGCTTACCAATTTCTTCCATTACTTGGTATAATCATAAATGTCTAAGCTTTTAACTATACACCTTGAAGAAAGATGAGAATGAGAGACATCTGGTCAGTTATCTATCTGGCCAATAATTAGCAAAATGGAATAGGTAAAAAAGGGTGTGTATTAAAGTGGTATCAACCACTCTCTTCCCTATCATGCTGGAACTCGGCCTCTGAGTGTTATATATATCATTCATTGACCCTACTTCCTCACCTAACACTCCCACTGATCATGCCTTATCTTTCCAGATAAAGTGTGCTAATAAGCAGACAATTTAATTAAATTAGTTAGAAATGTTGGAAAAAATCAAAGGCACTGGACATACACACACATACATCTAGGTTTATCTTCAAGTATATTTCTCCAAAGAAAGTGAATAATAATAACAGGCTAATAAAATTGAGCATCCTATATTTGATCAATAGTCAATTAGGTGCCAGAAGGGATACAAAAGGAACAAAAGAGCTAGTACCAATAATTGCATTCTTGTTGGGGAGACAGACTTAAACATAGGCGGAAATTAGAGATAATGCTGGAGGGTACATAACCAGGTACTGCTTTCCTAAAGAATACTAGAATGAGCAAAGGGAGAAATCAGTGTGGATTCTAGTAGATGGGGTTTCATAAAAGATTTGGGACTTGCAGATTAGATAAGTTTTGGATGATCAGAGAAGTAGAGAGAATATATTGTAGACATAGAACAAATACAAAGGAATAAGAATAGAAAATAAGAGGAGACAAGGCAAGGTACTAAGCCTCTGTTAGCCAACCACGTATTAGGCACTGTGCTAAACGCTAGGGTTACAAACATAAGCAAAAAATAAAGACAGCCCTGGCCCTCAAAGAACTTTTATTCTATTGAAGGAAGACAACTTAAAAAGGGAACTGGAAAGCAGGGAGGATAAAAAGGGGTACTTGGGCAGGGGCATGATGGCAACATCTCTAGAGTCAGAGGCACATCTGGGAGGGCAGTGAAGCATGGCAGGCCTGGGTCTGTCTCCAAAATGGAGGCTCCTAAAAGATCTCACCAGTGGGAAAAAGGGTTGAGCATAGTGGAGAGAGATTGCAAGATGAAAAGGTCCCATACATTGTGCAAATCAAATAAGATAATTTCTGTAAAGTACTTAGCACAGTGCCTGGCTCATAATAGACACAATTAAAATGCTGATTCCATTTTCTGATTTTACCTAGGCTAGTATCCAGGTAATAGACATATAGCCCATCACTATAGATCAATGACAATAACCACAAAGGACCTATTAAAGTTTGTACTTTCATGGCACAGCCATTGAGAAACCAGTAAATCGCCACACGATGAAGATATCAGAGTAGGTCTTTGGAGAATATATTAAATAAATGTTTCTTGACTTGAGTTGTAGGAAAGAGGCAAGAAACAAGAGATAAGGAAGATGATGGAGAGGCAGCAGAAGGGTAAGGAATCTTTTAATAGTGGGTGCAAGACAAAAGCTTGAATGAATTAAACTTGTTTTGAAACAAGCCTGGCTTACCATGATTCATCAGTCAGGTCTTCAAGAAATACTGGCATGAATGAGAATGCTACTTGAGAAACACTGCCTGGTCAGAGAGTGACCTCCACAGGAGAAAAAAATCAGTCATTTTTGGCAAGGTCAAAATATAAAGAACAGTTTTTCCAATTGGAAAGTTATTGGATCAGAATAAAGTTCATTAGAAAATGTTGCTCTAGATTCACCTTGTTTAGTTTTTCATCATGGAGTTGGGGATATATAACTCTCATTCCTTGGCTTGCAAGTGGTAAAGTATAATAGTTTATTGAAAAAGAATCATTTGACATCTTAACCATTAAAGAGAAGATCTTGGGATAAATAGGTAAGGTAAGAGGATGAGTTTACCACTTCCTGCCTCCAAAGGTCAAGGAATGATGACATCAGTCATCCATAATTTCATCCATCCCAGGATTTCCTCTTGCTACTATCCTCAGCAAGGCAAAGAGATGGGTTAGATTTGTATCTTCATTCCCCCTTCATATTTTCTTGTGGGTGACAAATACAGGATATGATAAATAGTTGAAATATTCCTTAGGCATCATAGGAATGTCAGATTTAGAGTTGAGAAAGACCTTAATAAGTCATCTAGCCCAAACTTCTCATTTTATAAATGAGGAAGCTAAAGTCAGAGAGGTTATGGGATATATCCAAATTCATATAGGTAGTAAATGGCATAGCAACAATTTGAATCTTAGCTTTAACTCTAAATCCAAGTTTGTAATTCTAAATCCAGAATTCTTTCCATTGCCCTGTATTGCATCTAATCCAATCCCCTCATTTTACAGATTATGGAAATTGATGCCCAGAGGGGTTAAGGGACTTTCTTAAGGCTAAGGTTACATAAATAGTAAGTGTAGCATCAACAAGTCTTTTGATTCAAATAAAATGTTCCTTCCACTATAATATCATCTTGTTAGAGGGGAAGTATAATTTGTCTTGGCTCCCTATACTGAAGAATGTAATGGGCAAGAAACAAATAAACAAACAAACAAAAAACTAGGTGTTCAGGTTCTGATTCTGTCAGATATAAAGTAGTTTTATTCGCAACCTATAGAGAGTGCAGATCACAGAATGATCCTTTCATAGCCTCTAAAGGAAATGTAAAGAAGGATTTATACTTTGTTTCTTCTGAAGAAGGTATGATGAAGTTCCTCCATCAATTTGGCAGATGGGAAAAGGAAGGGAATAAGCATTTATATAGTGCCTACTAGGTGCCAAGTACTTTGCTAAGCACTTTACAAATATTATCTCATTTGATGCTCTTAACAACTCTGCTAGCTAGGTGTTGTTATTAACCTTATTTTATACTTAAGGAAACCAAGGCAAAAAAGGTTAAGTGACTTGTCCAGGGTCACAGGCTAAATGTATGTGGTCAAATTTGCATTGAATTCAGGTCTTCCTGATTTCAGAGCCAGTACCACCCAGCTGCCTGGGAATTATAGAGTACATAACCATTAGACATCTGATGGATCAGCCACATCTCTTGTGGCCTTTAAAAAGTAAATTAAATAGCTCTGAAGTTGGTCTAATAATCCCTAGCACTCAAAAAGAGAATCAGCTATGGAGGAAGAAGCCAGTACTTCAGTAGGAATCATTCTTTGACTTTCCCTTGTTTCTCTTCCAGAGTGCAGGAGTGGGGACTGTATTTCTCTTTCTCTACCTCTTTCCATACTATCAGCACTGACATTCAATAGTAGAACAAATCACTTAGTAGTAGATATTGTGATCAACAAAGAACAAACTCAAAAAGTTTAGCTGTGAAGTTAAGTTCAGTCTCAAGGGATACAAGCCCAGGGAGTTATTCAGATATGATATGAACAGCATTATAAAGAAAACATGGGAAAAGGAAAGACATCAAATCCCCAATAACAGAGGGATGGATTTTCTTGACATGTGCATTTTCATCCATGTGTATGTGCCTCCGTGCTACTGTACTCTAAGAATGGGCCCATTCTTCCAACCAATGATGTGTATATTGTGGAAAAGAATACTCCAGCTTTATTGAGTCAGGGGTGAGGGGTAGGAGGCAGGGGAGATGTCTTATTTCTATTGTCCATGATATGGACAAACAATGATATGTTATTTACAATTCTTTCCTTTTCGTTAATTGTGTGTCAACAGGCCGACTATTAAAAGGGAACAAACTAATGGGGGCTTGTGAACTATAATTTTAATAATGCAGATCATCAGAGTGTTTTGAACCTGAATCAGTCATTCTCTGGGAGGACCAAATCTGAGTATGGGGCACTACGAGAGAATAATTATAATTATAGTAAAACAATAGCTCCTCACAGCCCAATTCATTGTCCAGGGGTGATGATGTATATTAGGGACTTTGTGCTCTAAGATTAGTATAGTAGCTGTAAAAGCCTGGCAGGAACTCTGAAATCACAGCCATTTAGGTTCTGGCAATATCATCAGTTGGGTTAGCACCTTAGGTGGTATGATGAAACTGAGCTCATGAAGCTAGGAAATAGAATTGGTGGCACAAAGTTGCAGGCTGGCCCTACTTTAAATTATTGTGTTGATCGTCTTGACATGGAGAACAGTGAAACAAGTGACATGTCTTCATGTTCTGGTACCACAAGAAGGCATGAAACATTGGAACTAATCAGAAATACCAATACCCCACTTGCTGGAAATGCTTTAGTGCAGATGGTGCTGACCACGAAAGCAAGCAAACCACAAGTACACTTGAAATGGACTGAAGACATGAATACTTTCATTATGTGCCAGTACTATATAACAATAAAATTGGAAACAGATTTTACTAGTTCTAGGCAAGGGCTTTATACTTCTTTTTGTTAATAGTAATCTCAGCTCCAACTCGCAGAGCATTGTATTGCCAACCAGCACAGGGCTATTATTAAAAAACAAAGCAAAACAAAACAAAAAAACCCCAACAACAACTACAACTTTATCTCTAAGACTAGATCTGATTAAATAAGAGCACAAATTAAGCTGTTTGAATGTGAAGAGGGAAAAGTTGGAGACCCTGAGGTCATGAACATCTTCAATGAAAACTCCAGAAAATATACTTTGAGATGAATGAACAAAACTGATACCGCTATCTCAAATGATTTTGAAAGGTAGATTGGCATAGTTTGACTGGAACTCTGAAAAGTCTTTTTTTGAGTTTAACTGCGTGAATCCAACTACTGGACCAATATCCCAAAACAGAGTAAGTCTCAAAAGCCAGTATTTGCTAAAGGCATCATAAATAATCCATTCTCCTATAGGACTAAATAGAAAACATAAATATTTTAGGACCTTCACACATTAGTACATGCAAAAGTGATTGTCATGTTGAGAACCATAGAAAGGGCAATAGAGATATCTTAAGGACAGGTATTAATTGCCACCATGGTCTGAATAACTTGAGACAGTTATTAAAAATCTATAGATTCTTTGGTGGTAGAATCAAAAGAAAGTCACTTAAAGTCACTTAAAGATAATGCCAATACCTAGCTGGTATGTATGGTAGAAAACTCAAATTTTATATTCCTTAATTAAAGCAACCCCCCCCCAAAAGGCAGAAAGGAATACAGAAAACAAAAGCAGCTCAAAAATTCTAGATTGCCCTAGTTAGCAATTAAAATAAAAAGTAAAAATGCTAAAGGGTTCAAAGAGTCAAAGAAATCAAAGAACTAAATAAACAATTCAACAGCAATTAAAAACTTTACTGCAAAGGCTTCAGAAAGAAGGAATTCATGGGCAAGAGATAATCTTCTCCGAAGAATGTGGAAAGTTTCTGGTTGCCTACTTGGTTTTAAGAAGTCTTAACATAATCAAAAAGCAAGCTGGACTAAAGGAGAAAAAGAATACTTGTGCACCTTTAAAATGACGAATAACAGAATGGATACATGAAAAGAGGTGTTTTCAATTCTTGCTCTGCTTAACAAGAAAGTGGCAGGAACAGATAAGATTCATAATTATTTGTCCAGATAATCAGAGTGGTACATGAATTATTAGCAAAATATTTTACCAGTTTCCTTGAACACACGAGTCTGATTTCTTCTTTTCTTAATAAAAGAAATCACATATTAATGTCCATAAGCAGGGAATACCTGTGTCCCATCCAAATTTAGGCCACTTGTTTATTTGCTTTATACAAAACATTCATAAACTGTATTATTTTTTTAAATCTATAAATACTTAAAAGAAAATATTGATTGAAGATCAAAAAGGTGGTTCCTAAAAGTTCCAGGGACATAAACAACTACTTATCACTAATTCAGTAAACTGTTGAATGGAGTGCCCAAAAGGATTTTAACATTTTTTACTTCAGTTGTTGATTATCATAAAGCTTTGAATTCAGTTCTGTACTCATGGCTTATTCAAGTACTTCAAATATGTAAAACAGACCTAAGGATGGTGAGAATGCTAAAACATTTAATGTCCACATGGAAAACTATTCTTTATTTGAAACATACAACCAATATAATAATGTCAAAAACAATTGATAGGAAATGCATATCTTTCAGGAAGACAGTTTAAGTCCCTTATGATTCTGCTTAGTCTTACATTCATTATTATCACTCTTAAAAAGAATTAAGTATGGGGAGTAGCTAGGTGACTCAGTGGATTGAAAGCCAAGCCTAGAGACAGGAAGTCCTAAATTCAAATCTGTCCTCAGACACTTCCTAGCTGTGTGACCCTGGGCAAGTCACTTAACCCCCATTGCCTCGCCCTTATTGCTCTTCTGCCTTAGAACCAACACAGTATTGGTTCTAAGGCAGAAGATGAGGGTTTAAAAAAACAACAACAAACTAAGTATGGAGGCAGCTAGATGGCACAATGGATAAGAGCAATAGGCCTAGAGTTTGGAAGACCTGGGTTCAAATGTGATCTCAGATACTTCCTAAATGTGCAATGCCAGGCAAATCATTTAACCCCATTTGCCTAGCCTTTGCCCTCCTATCTTAGAGGTATTACTAAGGCAGAAAGTAATGGTTAAAAAAAATTAAATTTGGCTTCCAAATTAAAGAGTGAGTTGAACCAAAATATCTTATTACTTATTTGATATTGGAATGATATCAAACTATATGTCTCTATTGAAAATCACAGTAAATAGTTCCTTCATCTTTTGGAACCCTTCTCTAGTGATACCAAAATGTCATCTGAGCTTGATAAGTATAAAATTCTTAATGCACTCCAAAGAAAGACGGACACTAAAGATTTGAAGTTTGAATCCATAGGTTGAACATACGAATCTCTAAAAATAATTTGTCCTCCTCCAGTCAAAACAACTGAGCATAAAAATATCAAAGAAAAATCTTTGGTTAAATAGATTGAGATTTAACATCCTGAAATCAGTTAATGGGAAAGATACTTTTAAAGCAAAGAGCAGCTATATAATACTGTTTTTAATAAACCTATATTAATAGCTATTTAATGGACCATGACAGATTTGTGGTGCATCCTAAGACTCATACAATATTTATGAAACTCAAGGTGTGTCACATTAAAGCAACTGTAGAAAAATGAACATTTTGCTGCCAAAAAAGGAATAAAATTAATAGATATTCTTAGAAGGCATGATAAAAAAGGTCAAAAGCCTACCAAAATTCTCTTGAAACAAGTGCATGGCAGCTCACTTAACAATAGTAAAAGTTATAACAGGTACACTTTGTTGGCTCTATTAAGCATAATACAAAGTGGTTTGCCTCCAAATGTTGTTATAAAATGACTAAGATATAAGAATGAAACCTGACAGAAGTTAGTCAACAATATGTCAACTAAAAAACATCCAAAAATGGCTGTTGTGTCAATTTGTTTGTGGAAATGTGGGAATTTTATGATAGTAATATGGGACTAGGTAATTGCCATGACATATGAAAGAATTATTCTTAAGGAACTTGGATATGTGATTGGATTAAAGAACTTGGATTAGTGGTCAATACAAAATTTGCCAGAAAATACCTAGAGTCGAAACTGTGCAAACAGTATTTATTACAGACAATAAAAACCTGCACTTACCATCAAGATATGACCTGGTGGCTAGAATTATACATAAAAAGTTTCAGAGTCTGACAAACAACAAATTCCCATACTAGAAGTTCAGACCTCAAAATATCTTGGAGAAGGTAAACTAATGAAGTCTACTGTAATATGGCCATTTTAACTACTGAGAGAAAATTATCGCCATAATCACCTGACATATCATTATTCCTTTAAAAAAAAAGTAGGAGTGTTTTTCATGGATGTTGTCATACCAAATATGTACAATCTATAAGCTAACTAGAATGAGAAGCTTTTAAAATATACAGACCAGAGGAGAGAAATGAATAGCTGAAGAGATCAATATCATACTTGAACAAGGTACCCTATAGTCCAATCTGCCACTGGAATTGTACCAATGATGTTTTCAGTGCACACACAGAAGATAGATTTATATCCTATTATTTGGTTTCAATGACAAAAAGCTGTTATTTCATCCACTTGTGAAATTATCTTAGAACATTAAATATAAAAGAATAACGGGGGTATAGCAACCTGTTCTAAGACCATTTCTATTTTCTTCAGTCATTTTTTTGGAAGTGTCTAACTCTTCATGATCCCATTTTGGGATTTTCTTGGCAAAATACTTCTGTGGTTTGCCATTTCCTTTTCAAAGTCATTTTGCATATGAGGAAACCGAGGCAAACTGGGTTAAGTGATTTGCCCAGAGTCATACAGCTAATAAATGCCTGAGACCAGATTTAAACTCCGGAAGGAGAGTCTTTCTGACTCCAGGCCTGGTGATCTAGCCACCATATCATATAGCTGCCCTTATTTACCCCCATTTCCATTTAGCTCTTTAAAAAGATGAGCAGGAGGCCAACTGTGGTGGTACATGCCTGTAATTCCTGCCTCTGGAAAAGCTGGGGCTGGTGGATTTCTTAGTCTTGGGAGTTCTGACCTGCTATAGTGCTAAATCTAATGGGGTGTCCACACTAAGCTGGGCACTAATATAGTGAGCTTTCTACAACTTTATGATATTTTTTTCTAGATGAAGAAACTTTAGAAAGGTTAAGTGACTTGTTCACAGTCACACAGATAAGAAGTGTCAAAACCAAGACTCAATCAAAAGGTCTTAGTTCTAGTACTCTTTCTATTATATCATTTCACTTTTTAAAGATTCAGTTTCCTCATCTGTAAATGAGGATATTGGACTCTATTCCACTTAATAATATTTCATGAAGAGTATGATATGTAAAGAACTGGAGATACAAAGACAAACAAGGAATTGTGCCTTCTCTCAAGGCAATTGTGTATTACTAGTAATAGCTGACATTTACTTAGCATTTTAAAGTTTCAGAAGTGCTTTACATATGTTATCTCATTTGGCCAAATGATCTCTAAGGTTCCAGAAATGAATTCATTTGACCCTGTTGGAAATGCTGCCTGGAGTGGTAAACGCTGGAAATGTGCTGGGTTCTCTATATAATTCGGTTGTGCCCTCATTCTCAACTTGATTGTACCTGAGACTTTCCCAAGGATTGTAAGACACCCACTATCCCTTAGGAAAAAATGCTCTTCCAGAATGCTGTAAAATCTGAATTGGAAGCAAGTCCTCCCCTTCTGAGTTCTTTATTTTTATTTTTGAATCATAGAAAGTCAGAGCTTAAAGGGACCTTAGAGATGATCTAAACTAATCCCTTTATTTTACAGATAAAGAAATTGAGTCTCAAAGAGGCAAAGTGAAAAGATCACACAATTAGTTCATGGCAGAGACTTTTCTTTTCCCCTTCCTCTGAGGAAGTTTAAAAAAAAAAAAAAAGGTCAGAGTGGGAATTTTTGCCATAGAAGTTCAGAGCTCCTTTCCCACCCTCCCTCCTTCCACATTGGCCACCCTGCCTCACACCTGCTGCCCAGAGGCCAGATTTGGCCAGTTTTCCCCTGGAACACACACAGATACTTCATGAAGAGGAGGTGCTATAACAACAGAGTTTGTGTAAAAAAAATTTTTTTTTGAAGGATAGGGTTCTTAGAAAGGGTAAGGCTGAGTTTCAATGCATGATTCTCTGCTGCCTACATTTTCCAATTATTGATTCTTTCTCTCAACTCTTTTCTCTTTTCCAAGGATTTATTTCTTTAGGATGGAAATCATCCCAGAATTAAGATGTTTACATCATTTGAGAAAAGTCTGGGAAAAGGATAGAGAAGATGTTTCAAACAAACAAACAAAAATGCCAAGAGTGACCAAAGAGTACTAGATTTGAGGTGAGGGGACCTGTGTTCAAATTCTTTTTTCTGGCCATGCCCTTGACCTTAGACATAATTCTTTCAGTAGACTACAATTGCTTCATCTGTAAAATATAGGGAGTTGGGCTAGATGAATTTAAAGTTCCTTTCTAACTCTAAATCCACTCTATTGCTTATTTTCTTAATTTTGGAGGACAACAAGAAGAAAAAGTGTACTTCCAGTATAAGAAATTAAGCAATAGAGTGGCTTCAGGATTCTGTCAGAATTAGTGAACATCTTGGGCATAAAATAGACTCTTGTGGCTACTCAGAAAAGCAAAAGTCTAGATGCGTGATTTGAACACATCCACTTAGAGAATGTACACTTAGCAGTAACATGAAAAACAAAGCATAAATGGGTTATTTTGCTAAAAACAAGAAAAAAACTAGAAAATGCAGGTGAAAAATAGTAAACAGCCAATGAGACAAGGACAACTCAGACTAGGGAAGGGGGGGACAGGGAGAGAGACAGAGAGACAGAGACAGAGAGAAAGAGACAGAGAAATTGAGAGGGAACGAGAGAGACCTAAAAAAGCAGAAAAGAGGGAGGGAGTAAAGAGAGAGAGGGGGTGGGGTGAGAGAGAGAGGGAAAGTCTGTAGCCAAATGAGTGAGACTTGGCAGGTCGACAGGATCAACACAGGCCAAGCAGCAACTGCACTTGCTAAGTCTAGTCTATTGTTGCCCTTAAGGGGGTGGGGGGAGTTGTTTATTTGTTTTGTTGTTTGGGTTCTTTGTCTCTTTTGTTCCTAAGCAGTTAGTTTGCTTCTTTCCCAGACACAGGGCCCAGGAACAGCCAGAAGAATTTTTCTTAAAGGGACATACTTAGTAAAGTATTACCATTGGTTTTTTCAGTAAGATCCAATTCATACTTGAAGGGATGATTAAAAAGAACCAGGGATATATATATATATATTTTTCTTTTCCCAAAATAAAATCTTTATGTTGCTATTGTGGTTGGCTAATGACAACAAATCAGACAATTTCACCCTCTATACTAAGCTCCTCTCCTGGGGAAAGAAAGGGAAAACAGAATTTTCCCTTATCCTCCCTAGCTAACCCAATCTTAGACTTTTCAAACCAAACCAAATGTGCAACATAGAGGAGGAGGGGAACCAAAGTCTGAATCTGGGCAAAATTTAAAATCTCAATTTGGGGCCTTAAAGGGGATGTGGGGAGGTAGGGGAAAAAATAGGATGGTCCCTTCTTGGATGTTTCCAGGTTCAGGAAAAAAAATGCTCCATCATGAAAGAATGATGGATTTCACTCTCAAAAGGGAGATAAAGATTACAACCAAATCCTGGTACTGACATTTAATATTTCTTTGTGATTTGGGGCAAGTTGCTCCACCAAACTCTTCTTCATCAGCAAAATAAGGGAATTAACCTAGATTAAGGATTCTTAAACTGGAATCTGTGAATTTGATTTTTACAAAATATATATTTTAAGAACTATTTCAATACTACTGGCTTCTCTTATAATCCTATATGTTTTACATTTTGCACTAAAAAACATTTTCCCTCCCTGAAGAGTACACATGTTTACCAGACTGACAAAAGGATTAGATGGGACAGGTTTACTTGTGTGCTATAACACACAAAAATGTTGAGAAGCCCTGACTTACGTGATTTGTTCCAACTGTCGAGCCTCAGTTGTCTTAAGTGAAATCTATTTCCTCTCTCAGAAGCTACTTGTCTAGTCAGCTCCCTGGTTTCCTTCCTTTAAGACCACAGTTCTCTGACACTTGGGAGAGTTCTGCTCTCAAGTCCTTCCTCTAGACTTGACCACCCTCTCTTCAAAGATGGGTCATCACCATACTCTGCTACCAGGAATGGAAGAAAGAGATCAGCTCTTCTGAGGCTGAGGACATTCAACTGTTTAAAGGTCATTGAACTTAACAGAGACCTTTTAAATGTATTTAATTTGGGGGGTGGGGTAGGGGAAGCATCCTGAAATCCTTTGACTACAGTACTTTGTTTTGATAAAGACTTCCAGCTTCCTGTACCAGCTATAATATAAATAGGCCATGTTCTTGCAGGAAAACCTTCTGGAGTAATAAAATGACACCAAAAAAAAAATCAACAAAACATCATCCAGAGAACCTTAATTTCCCAACTCTTGCCCTTCACCCTTCGATCCTCTTCTTGCCCAGCATTTTCTCACTCAATCCCTTCTTTCTGTCCCCAAAATATACAAAACCACTAAAAATCCTAGTGGCTTCAATGATAAAATGTGAAAGTGTCCAGGTTTATAACCAGGTGGAAGGTTTCAGAAATCAGAGAGGGAGGTAGGACATTATCTTTTGAATATTCAATCTTTATGCTCTAAGCAAATAAATACCTGAAAGTACTGCCAGTTTACATGAACTGGATACATGAATAGTTAGCATTAAAGAATGTAAGAAGGGCAGCCTGGAGAGACCTTATAAAGGGGATTGGGGTTCTTTAGGGATATGGAAGGAATATTCTTCTCCCCCAAAGGAGATTTAAGATTAAAGGGGAAAGAAATCATAGCCCAATAGGCCTGAAAATATTTTTGCTCACACACACACACACACACACACACACACACACACACACACACACACACACACCTACCTCTTTCTTTCCAGCTGAATTTATTACTTGCCCTCTTCTCCCCTTCTCTTTCATTCTTCTTCCTTCCCTCCCACCCCCCAACAAACACTCCTTTATATCAGAGCCAGAGCTGCCCTTCCACAAGATGCTGTTGCTGCTGCTGCCATGCCTTGTGAGCTTCTCAACTAAGCTTTGAGAGACTGGTAAACCTGACTCACCTCACTCTCTTCAATCAACATAGAGGCTCTCGAAAACTTATTTTGACACAAACTCTTGTTGTCCTTTGCAAAAAAACAGGTGACAGGACAACAGAATGACAGAGAGGGAAATGTACTGAGTGTTAGGAGTTCTGAATTCAAACTCTGGTTAAGATTTTTTGTAACCTCAGGCAATCATTTTACCTCTTCAGCAAAGACAGAGACAATAATGTACCATCTCATGAGTTTGTTGTAAAGTACTTTGTGGACCTTAAAACACAATAGAAAAATAAGTTATTATACAAGGCTGTTTCTATTTATGTATCTTCCCTTAGCTTTAACATTGTTTCTGAATGGAGAGTGGAACAGAGCATAAAGTATTATGGTCATCTATTATGTAGCATACATATTTACTGAATTTTAGAAAAAATTGCATATAGTATTAAGTGTAATGGATTTTTAATAATTTCTTCCATTGCATATCAAAGAGGTAGAGGAAATTTTTGCTTTTTGTGGATATTTGTTCATTAACACCAGACTTAACATTTTAAGCAGTGCTTTATGTCCAAAGCAGACTGGGAAATGGCTGGATTCTGATTAGGATGATACAAAAGTAGCTTAATTCAGCATACTCTATATCTCAAAGTGACCTCTTCTTCCTCTTGGTTAATGTCAAGACAGCAAAACATCTGTAAAAGGTCCACACGAAGTCTCCAACATTGGCTACAGCCTGGCATAGAGCTCAAATCAGAGTAGTAAGGAATAAAGTAGTCCAAGACTGAAAATCCTCTGCCAATCTATGCTATCAGGTGCCTTGCCATCCACTTTGACCTTTGTTCATCTTTCATGCAGAGATTTCCAAGTACTCAAGATTAGGAATTTCACTTCTCTAGCATTAAAAGAAAAACATTCCTCTTTGCTAATCAGGAACAATATAAAACTCTATGTCTACATAGATGTATACATGTGGGTGTGGATATATGTGTGCGTGCATGTGTATATGTGTTTAGGGTTCTCACTACAGTTTGGTCTGATCACTTAAAGATCCTGTTTGTTTGAAGGGAATTGAGGGAACATTTGACCATCTAATTCACTGTACCTAGTTGGCAAAACCGCCTACGGTGATACTGATACACATCCCAGGAAAAAAGGGGAGGATGTTTCAAAGAGAGGGGAACAATTTCCTGGGATTCCTATTAAAAAGCCAGACTAAATTGGCTGCATCCAAAGAGCCAAGTTCAGGACTATGGAGGAGGAGGACGATGAGGAAGAGGGAAAGGAAGAAGGAGAGGAAGAGGGAGAGGGAGGAAAGGAAGAGGGAGGGGGAGAGGGAGAAGGAAAGGGAGAGGAAGAGGAAGAGGGAAAAGGAGAGGAAAAGGGAGGGAGGGAGAGAGAGAGAGAGAGAGAAAGAGAGAGAGAGTGTCAAGTTTTCTCAGTTCTTCCCCGGTTCCTCTAAAAGCTGGGGGCAAGGTAGTGGCTGTGTATCTGCGAAGCAAAATTAGAATTAGGCCAAAGAATGAGTCCAAGATAGTAGGCAACCCATCAGTCAGTAGGCAGAGGGAAGAGAGGAGCTATGTTGGGGACGGCAGGGAGCTCTCCCTAGATGTTCCCAGATAGAAAGATAGGAAAGGTGGACAAAGAAGAAAGTTGAAGTAGGGTCCTCAGTTTGAGGTTTTTGAAATTTGGGGTTTTGTTTTATTTTTAAAATTAAGGGTGAATAAAACTAGCTCGGGAGATCATACCGCTTCAAGAAAGCCTGAGATGGAAAAGAGGGGGGCGGGGTAGGGCGGAGAAGTGAAGAGAGCTAGGGTGGGAGATGCGGAACAAACTCCTTCCCACCAGAGTCACTAGTCTTCGGGGACTCCTGGGCGTACAGACTCCGAGGGTCTTAGTCCTCCAGAAAGGTCTGCCCTTCAAGGAGAGAGAGGGTAGGAAAGAGGAAAATGGGGGCGGGGTGGGAAAGTAGGGCTTTTTTTTTCTTTTTCTCTTTCCTGCTAGGGCTTGCCTAAGAACCCCAGGCCAGCTCCAGCAGAGGGGAAGGTCTGTAGGGGGAAGAAAAAAAGAAAGCAAGAGAAAACTCTGCTGTGGCAACTTTTGAAAACTGGCTGCATGATTAGTGGCGAGACACAAAGCGAAGGGACAGCTGCACCATCCTGGGTGGGGGTGAGGGTGGGGGAGGCGGTAAGGAGAAAGCCCGCAGCAGGGCCCAGGGGGCGTGGGCAGGCGGCCCGCACACGGTCTCCAGGACTAGGAAAGGTTAACTGTTACCGCCTCTTGGTCGCCGAGAAAAGTAACCCGAAAGGGGAAAGGGAAGTCGGAGACTTGCCTAGTGAACAACCTGTTGGAAAGCAAACCCGTGAAGCCTCCTTCTCACCGCCCCGGTAGACTTGGTGATCATGGAGATTAAGGAGAGCCTATTCTCTTAAGAACTGCTGGGCATAACCAACCACAGACGAGCAAGTTTTGGGCTCGGGTATTGTCTGAAAGTGCCCACAAGCAGTAGAGCGGCAACCATAATGCCCATGTTTATAGCGCGTCCAGGCTCACAAAATACTTTTCCCAACACCACGCCGTCCTCTAAATAATTGTGGAAGCAGAGGACAGAGACAGGTTCTGGTCTCCCCGCCCTCTCCTGCACCCCAAGCCACTCTTTTCTTTACCACCCTGCTTTGCCTTTCCCGGTCCCGTCGTAGTTAACCTTTGGCGCACAGAGGAGCGAGTGAACTGTGCCAGTCTCCCTTTTCCTATAGCCCCGGGCAGGTGGCAGCTTCAGTAAGAGTAGCAATGCCTGGACGCGAACGTGGGTGGGAGTTACGCCCAGCTCGGCTCTGTCGGACCTAGCGGGTGAAGGTTGCCTAGAGGGGTGCCAGGCTGTTCCTCTTGACCCCAGGCTCTCGGCCATCGCGCTTTACGGCACAGAGATGGGAAACGACCCCAACCAACGAAGGAAACTTGTCCCCAGTCCAACCCAGTGCGGGAAAGGGGAAAGTGTGCGGCTGCAGCTCGAAAGGGAGTGCCGGAGACCGCCATCCCCGAGCTTGGGGACCGAGACCTTGCTGGTTCGGAAACCTGCCTTCTGCGGACTGACCAACCCTGGACAAGAGTGCCCTTTCCATTGAGCAACCGAGAGAGGTGTCCGTAGATTCCCAATACCCAAGAGCAATCAATCACTTTCCTCCTTTACTTCGGAGTCCAAACGGGGCAGTTCAGGGTGTCTTCCCCCTCCCCCACCCCTACACGATTCATTTCTATTATAAAACCGAGCTATCGGGCGAAGGATGCAGCCAACGGAGGGTGGCCGTGGGGGTGTTGGGGAACGCAGAGGAGGGGGCTGATTCCTGTTTTGCATTTGTGTGGAGTGTCTCCTACAGTTTATAGGAGTCTTTCAAAATGGTCAGGCTCCCTCTCTTTTTTCACCACGGGGTTGAGGGAAAGTGGGAGGAAGATGGGGTTATTTAAAGCTCATTTGCTACCAGTACAAAATGTTCCAGCTCTCCCTCTCCTGTCTCGGCGCGCCTCTGCCCAGCCTTTGATATTTAAGACCTGCAAGATCTCCCATGAAACTACCTGTTAAGGAAACGAGTGACACCGCATTCCCAAGGGCTCGTCATGTCTTAAAAAAAGAAAGAAAAAAGTCTAGCACATTCTTTTGAGAGGGGGGCTGTTCTTGAGGTGCCACCGGGAGGGTGCCCCGTGGGTGGAGGAGAGAAAACAGAAGAAGCATGTGAACACTGCTGTCCATCAGCCGCTAATCCAAGCTGTCCCCAATCCTTCCGCGCTAGGCTTGATTCCTGGGGACCAGCCTGGGCTATCCTCGCTGGTGCGTACGGACTTTGGCCGCGCGGAAGGGTACGAACATGTCCCTGGACCGCTAGGTTTCGGACAATTCAAGATCCCCGTTTGACTTTGGCTGAGCATGTTTCCCGACTTGACAAAAACCAAAACCAAAACTACCTCCCCTAGTTATGGTTTTCCTTCCTCAGTCCTGAGCCAGAGCCCCAAGCATAAGATGCCGGTCAGGTGAATTACACGAATTTGAGTTAAACTGTTTTCTAGAAAATTCGGAAAACTTCGATCACGTAGTTTCTTAAATCTGTTGATTTGCTAAATCTATAGGTTTGTGTCCTTTGAGATAAAAAGCTGATAGTGCTATTGAGAAGAAGGAAGAAGTGATACAAAATATTTTCAGTATCCAGTTTCCTTTGATGTTTTTACCTCATAGCTTTGTATTTATTTCGTAATATTATTTGTAACATTATTATTATTTTGTTCCCGATTTATGGTAGGAAAGGGATTTGTTAGTAGCTGATACAATGGGTCTAGGTGTTTTTAAATAAAAAAAAAAACACCAAATTAAAACAAAATAAAATCCTAGTTTTGAAATGTGTCAGGGCAATCTGGTCTTAGGTTTAATCATCACTTTAGAAAAAATGATTATGAAATTTATTGTAATTATGATGCTGCTACCGAATACAGTAATAAAGAATATTTAGATAATATTTGATGTTTTACAAAGTGTTTGCTGCACAACCCCTGATCCATACTGACATTTTAAAAACCAAGCTAGGGGGCGGGGGGTGGGGGTGGCGCGGTGCTGATGCTGGGATGGGAATTTGGAAAAGCTGCCTTCATCCGCGTTTTTTTCTAAAGAAATTCTCCGACCAACTTCGCTAATTTCCATATCACCACTAGCTAGGAGCAGACCTTCGGACAAGATACACAGGAGTATTTCGGGGGTCACTTTGGGCTGAATATTTTTGTTTTCGGGACTGAGTCCATACTGTGTTACAGAAGAAGAATCCCCCATCCCCAGCAAACGAAATACTGCAAAAAATATTATGCAATGAAAGAAGAGATAGGTAGAGGGAGAAGGGTAATAAGGGAGTCTTCTTTGGATAGGGATACTCGTTTTTGACAGTGAGGGAAACAGTGTTCCGTTACGGGAGAAAGATTGCTCTGGAAGAAGAGTGCATGATCAGACATGGCATCTAGACAGTCTGTCGACTTTGTAATACACCAGTAAATCAGCTGTGGCTTTGGGTCTCCTTTACTTTTCGGTCACTAGTGGCCTCAGTATTCACCCGAGTACTGCTAATCACCGCCGCGCCGTTCTGTCTTTTTCTATCTCCTGCAGCTCTGCTCCTTTCCAGCTACTTAAAAGAGGATGAAAACGTCACCTCTTCTTGTGGGTCCAACTTTTCAACTCAAGGGCTGGGACATTTACTTTCTTAACAGCTAGAGCTAGGAAACGGAAGAGTTGCTTTTCTCGTATTTATCCTCTTCTATCCCTTTCTCTCCCCGCGCCCCCAGACCCCAGTCGAATCCCCGGGGTATTAGCACAAGGAAAACAATGTTGCTTGTTGTAAACATAACTTGCCCAATAAAGAAAGATACAGGTACTACACGCGCATTGAAGGAATAGCAATGAATTTTCATTGCAAATCTTAAAATGGAGCAATGATACACAATAGGGGTTATTTGTCTAAATATGCAAAATTTCTGTATACAGGTGTGATGAGACACCCACCCAACCCAAGGTAGAAGAGGTTTTTGTTACTTTTGTTTTGCGTGAAGGTAAAACTGTGGACGCTGTTCGCTCCACGTATAACAACTCGCGGCATAATACAATTTACTGAGCCTGAGTATCGGATTTTGTAAATCCCATAGGTAGCTTGCTCACTCACTCTCTTTAGATTTCTGTCCCGGTGCTGCAGTACCATTAAGGATGATTCAATACCAAGGAGACGGCACAATACCTGTGCTTTGGGAAATCGCAATATGCTGTAATACACACATACATATTTTATTTCTCTTTTGCTGTGTTACAACAGACTGTGTCCAAATAATTTGGATATCTCAAAATATAAGCGCTTCCAGTCAAAACACACCTACCGTTTGGGGTAGGCACTATGCTTGCTTTTGTGTGGTTGTGGGTGTATGGACATACCTCACTCTGGTTAGGCACACACACATATTTTTTACATGTATGGTTTGTCATATACGGATGCCTTGCATCTGTTTTGCATACCCTATTTTTATGTCAAAAATTCAGCCGGCTACATGTACTGGCAAGATGCAACAACTCAAGCCTGGCTGCTTTTAATGTGAAAGAGAATGGAGGGAAAGTAGGAACATTCCTCACCAGCGGCTTCCAGCCTCTCAGGATCATGAGGCCTCTGTCAAAGGATGTACTTAGGAGAAACACAGCTAAGGACCAGGGCAAAAAGTGAATAGGGCACCCTAGGAAGAAATCTCCATTTTATTTTGTTTTTTGTTTTTAGATGACCTTGGGTAGCTTCTCTCTCCCTTGATAAGTCCAGGGGTTCATTCCATAAAGGCAAATAAATCAGAAAGTCCAGACCTCAGGAACTCCTTCCTCACTACTTCAAACCCAAAACATCTTAAGAATTACATTCTTCAGACTTTATCCCCAAGGCAGGTATATTCCTGAGACCATAGGAAGGACTCAGTATTGCCTTTCAGTGAGATATTTCTCACTCCTGAGGTAAGGGTAAGGACCAAGTAGTCTGCCAGCCTAAAGAGAACTGGCAGTGGTATCAACCGACTGGCAGTCTAGATCCAGTGTCAGATGGATTGGACTTGATATCCTTACCTACCACTTACTATTCTGGTTGACTTTGGATGAGTCACTTTTACCTTTGTCTCCATTTCCTCAACTATAAAAGGAGGTGATTGGACTGAGAAAAAAAATTTTAAGTAAAATTATTTGCTTTAATGTAAAATTACCCAAGGGAGTACCTAAAAGTTATTTTATTATTGAGAGCCAACAATTATTTTCAAGATGATATCAACCAATAAAATTATGGTCCCATTGCTGCTCAGAATCTTGACATCCTATGCATTCAGAGTAGACTGGCAGTTTTCCCATGATTTGGACTTGTGGGTGGAAGGCGGTGGCATTTCCACCTGGCCTTTATATTGCTTTTCATAAAGGTAATTTGTCATTCAATATAATGTCAACCATGCTCCTAGAAACAGTGTCATTCACCTTTCTATGCATTCTTTCTTTTTATCACCACCACTGCTATGGGCACAAGCTAACATCCAAGGTTGAATTTCCTAATCCCCACCTTCCCCTCCCTACTAAACACTGCGAAAGCATGCTCGATACTGGGTTTTGGTTCTCAAAGCATTTAACTCTCTCTGATCCTCCATTTCCAGGTCAATAAAAGGAGATAATAATACTGGCAAGGCTGAAATCTGGAAGGGTATTTAGCGATTATCCAGTCCAATTCCTTACAGATGAGGAATCAGAAGCCCAGAGTTGAGGAAAGTGAAGCCCAAGATTGAACATCGAGGGAGTAATAGAGCAAGAAAGAAATCCAGGTCCTCTGATGCTAAACCCATCTTCCTTGCCACTGCATTCTCCCTACCTCAGAGATGATCTGGGCCAATTTTCTTATTTTACCTGGGAGAAAAAACCCGAAGCCCAGGAAAGCTAAGTCAGTTTCCCAAGGTCATAGGAAGCCACATCTCCTGATTTCCAGTCCAGTGCTCTCAATTTCTTAGGCTGGGCTTAATTACAGCAGTGTGTGGGGGAAAGAAAAGGAAGTGAGAGTAATAATACATACCTTCAAAAGGTGAGACAGAGGTGACAGACCTTTTTTCCTCCCTTCCCACCTCCTCCATCTGTAGAGTGCTTCCCTTCTGGACTAGGCTGTTCCAGCACCTCTTAGGTCATCAGGTGTTTTCCTTGTTCTCTCTCTATGACCACTGGCTAAGTATTCTCTTTCCCAGTTCATGAGGGGTTTTTTCTTTTTTTATGTTTTTGTAGGCAATAGCTCTTCAAGTCCAAGTTTGCTCAGATACAAAATGAGGACAATAATACTCTCATATATAGCTCTGAGGATTTTCGTTACGATGCTTTTAAATTCCATAGAATTGTGACCTATTTAATGAAACTCAAAGTAGTCCACGCATTAGTACTTTATATCACTGTAACATATACTCCAGAAACATTTGGGTTGGCCTGTAGTATCTTTCCCACACTCTCTCCCCTGAGCCCAGAAACTCAAGCGCTCTTTACCTAGATACAGCACAGTGTACTGTATCTGAAGTCAGAGGATCTGGGTTCAAATCCCACCTCTAATATCCACTGGCTATATGACCTCAGTGAAGTTGCTTATTGTCTCTGGTCTCAAGTTCCTCTTTTGCAAAAATGAGAGCAATTAGACTGAATGGTCTCTATGATCTGTTTCAGGTCTGCAATCTACTTTTTCCTAGAGATGTGACCCTGGGTTCATGAAGATGGGTTGTTTTAAAGGAGAGGCTGTTTTGAGAGGAAAAGGCAGAGATGGTAACATTTTGGGGGAGGAAGATTTGTCATAAGGTGAGAAAAAGATATGTGGTTTTGGGTGGAACATAGTATCCATGAATCTTTGGGATTGTTGGCGAGTTCCTATTTTTGCTCATCGATTTTTGTAGTAGCTGCCAAGAGGAAGAAATCGGTTGAACGGAGTAGTTTCCTTGTCCCTGGATGCCCACTTGTATCCTAAGGAGTGCAGCGAATCATAGAATAATAGATTCATAAAATCCCAGAATTGGAAGGGACCCTAGAGGTCATGTAATCTAATCTTGACACACATCATGACTCCTCTCTGTAACATTCTAACTACTCTTTATCCAGCATCCAGTCTAAAACCACCAGAGATGAGAAGACTCACTGACTCCCTTAAAGCTGATTCCATTTTTGGATAGCTTTAATTGTTAGGAAGTTTTTCTTATATATTGAGCCAAAATTTGCCTCCCTTTAACTTCTATTCATTGGTCCGTGTTCTACCCTCTGGAGCCAGGCAGAACAAGTGTAATTCTCTTTCCCACATGATAACCTTTAAAATAATGGAAGTCTGTGATTATGTCTTCATTAAATCTTCTCTTCTGCAGGTGAAGAATCTCCAGTTCCTTTGATCCATTCTTTTGTTGTTGTTCAGTTCTTTTATTTGTGTATGACTCTTCATGATCCCATTTGGGATTTTCTTGGCAAAGATTACAGAGTGATTTGCCATTTCCTTTTCCTGCTCATTTTACAAATAAGAAAACGGGGTAAACAGAATTAAGTGACCTGACCAGGGTCATCCAGCTAGTTAGTATCTGAGGCCAGATTTGAATTCATGAAGAGTTCCTAATTCCAAGTCCAGTGCTCTACTTACAATGCCACCCAATTGCCCTAATCTGAACTGTCCTTATATAAGGTGATTTTGAGTCCCCTCATTCAACATCCAGAGGTTGGCCTCCTCTGAAGGAACTCAATTTCCTTCCTAAAATATAGAACCCCACAATATTCTAGATGTGGGCTGACGGGGTCACAATCGACAAGGACCAGCTGAGTGTCACACTCTCATCATTATTTCTTCCGGGGCAGGTGAGTGAGATCTCTGGCAAAAGAGACACTCAGCAGAGGAGGCAAGATCAACTTGGGGAAGCTGTGCTGTTTTTTCAGTTGATGGAAGAGATTATAAAGTGGAAGAACAGCAGAGAGATATATATTTGGTGCATTAATGACTTGACCTGAAGTTAAGTCAGTTTGTAGCAGAGGTTGAGTAGAGGGCAGAGGGAAAATGGAGAGAGGACATGCCCTTAGCTTTTCTTTGTTATAGAATATGTATAACTTTTATTCCTGGAAGCCTGTTTTTTCTACGCTGAGGTTTCCTCAGCCTGACAGAATCTCTAGATGCAGCCTGGCATATTATGCTAGAGAGTGGGAAATATAATAGAGAATGTGCCTTGAAATTCTGAGTAAGAGGAAATATGACGTAGATTTACTTCCCTCAGCCAGCCTGGCACTGCTGAGCAGCATAAGAAGTACTGGAGGGGAGGAGGGTGGTAATGGAGAAATGACTCCTACAGGCAATTTTGCAGCTATTATGAATCAGCCAGGATAATCAAAGCATCACAGGATTCCAGAGCTGGGACATACGTTAGAGACAGTCTAGTTACAATATCATCCTCTTATTTTACAGATGAAGAAATTGAGGAGCAGCAGTTAAGTGACTTGTTCAAGGTCACACAGATAGTAAGAGGCACAGCTAAGATTCAAACTCTAAGTTTCTCCACATGGTGAGGAAGGTGGTAGAGGTCACAAAGGTGAAGGAAATTTGGGAACGGGAGATGGATGATTAGGTGACTAGAAGAGAACTGTGAGGAGGGAAATGTCTGTTACTTTAAGCTTAGGGAATGAACGCTTCATATCTTTCCTTTAATTCCCAAGTCTCAGGAAAAAGGATGCTGCGCCCCCTGGTGCAGCTAAATGCTAGCAAAAAGCAATGAGACTAATGGTTAATAACCACAAGGAAAAATGCTCAAATTCCTTAATGATCAGTGAAATACAAATCAATGCAATCCTAAAGATATCCATTTATGCCCACTAAAATGGCCAAAAAAATAGCACAAAGGGATAACAATTCAATGTTGGTGAGGCTGTAGGGAAACAGGCACTCTGAAATATTGTTGGTACATTTTTGGAAAAGAATAGAGAAATATGCAATGAGTGACACAAATGATCAGAGATTTTTGACCTATGGTTTCTGTAAAGTGGATTTTATCCTAAAAATGTCAGAAAAAGCAGGAAAAAGACTTATCTAAACAGACATATTCATTGTTTGCTCTACTTATCTGATATCAGACAGCTAAACGTCAGAATAAAGTGATAATACCTTAGGAAACTTAATCAGCTCTTCTAATCTCCAAGGGAACTGTTAGAGAACAAAAAGGGGCTTCTAAAGGACCTGCTGCTTTTCTTTTTACAGTATAGTAAGTGGAAAGTGAAATATATGTCTCTCTTTAGAAGAAAGGAAAGATATTTTACATATTTTAGACAATAGAAAAGTGTTTAAAAGTGTTTTGGTATAGTGGAAAGCAAGCTGAGGTGGGGATCCTGAAACTTGGATTCTAAGCTTGTGAAAGTTACTCTGGCCCTCAATTTTTTCCTCTATAAAATTAGATCATCCTCATTTCTAATATCCAAGGATATATTAGACCTCTTGCCCCACCCCCTTTCATTTTTTGTCCTTAGGATTTTCTTAAAGTTCCTTTTAATAATAAATCACATTTTTCTATAGTACTTTAACGTTTTTTAAAACACGTTTTCCTTAGACAAACCTCTAGGGTAGATAGTGCAAGTGTAATTTCCTTATCAATGAGGAAATTGAATTTTAGGGAGCTGTAAATGACTTTCCAGGGTCACCCAGCTACTAAGTTCTCTAGATACTTGTATTCTAAGGTCCCCTCACTTAAATTTAGTTTACCCCCCCCCCTCCATTATGCTAGTTTGGAGTACCAACATTTGTACAAGAAACATTAATGTGTTTCAGCATTCTAGACTTGAATTTTGGGGTCCCAAAGCAAAAATTTCAGAGAGGGTCTCTTTTACACATTTTAGATGCAAAATAAACAGACCTTTATTAGAGAAGGGATAAATCCTTTCATAGACCTCCCTGCAATGAAGCAGCTGTTTGGGCAATAATTAAGCCTATGATATGTTTCTTTTTTTAAAAAAAGTACTGCACTGAAAATTATGTTACTAAGTGTTATATGTGGTAGGTGTGAATATCTGCTTCAGCAGCTCTAGGCACAAACCCAAAAACTTCCACAGAACTAGGATGGCATTTTGCTCCTAATGGGACTAACATTCTAAAGATAAATAGATAGACCCACTTAGAGTATATTCTCCCCAAAGGAACAAAATCTCAGTTTACATTGATATTTGGGAAATACATATATACATTCAGATCTCTCTCTCTCTCTCTCTCTTTTTTTTTTTTTTGGTTTGTTTTTGTTTTTAAAGGCAGAGTCAGGGCCACTTAAGTGTCTCAGTAGTCTGAGAGCCTGGCCTAAAGACAGGAAGTCCTGGGTTCAAATGTGGCCTCATACACTTCCTAGCTGTGTGATCTCAAGTTACTGCCTATCCTATCCCTCACTGCTCTTCTGCCTTGGAACTGTACTGATTCTGAGAAAGAAGCTGAGGGTTTAATAAATAAATAAAAAATAATAATCAGGTCTACACAAAATTATAAAGTAGATAGGCACTGGTTTCTTTGCCTCCTCTTTCTGTGACTCTGTTTCCTGTATCTCTCTTCTGCCTTGGAACTGTATTCTGAGAAAGAAGCTGAGGGTTTAATAAATAAATAAAAATAAAAAATAATCAGGTCTACACAAAATTATAAAGTAGATAGGCACTGGTTTCTTTGCCTCCTCTTTCTGTGACTCTGTCTCCTGTATCTCTCTTTCTGTCCCCTCCAATCTGCTCCCTTACATATACACTTTAGGTTCTAAGAACTTTTCTTTTTTTATCTGTCATCTTTCCACTTTCAAAACTCTTTTTCAGATAGTGAGTAGGAGTTGATATTTGGAGGATAGGACAGAGCAAGTGTTTGAACATTTTAGTCTCACCCCTTCCTCCTTGAATATCTTTTGTTGTTTGATCATTTTTTTCAGTCATGTCCAAATGTTTGTGACCCAAATTTGGTATTTTCTTGGCAAAGATACTAGAATGGTTTGCTATTTCCTTCTCCAGTTCATTTTACAGATGAGGAAACAAAGGCAAATCCACCTAAGTGGCATGCCCAGGGTCACAAAGCTAATGTCTGAGGCTATATTTGAACCCTAGAATAGTTTAAACTCTCCAGGCCCTCACTCTATGCACTGTCTCACCTAGCTGCCTTTAACTATCTCACTACCTTTCTATTGTCTCTGTCAAAGGTTTTGAGCCTTCAGTGTATCTTGTGAGACTTGACTCACCATAAACCAAATATCTACATGCTATATATGTGAAGGAAAATAGACTTTACTCTTATTTTTAAAGAAGAAATATTAAAGAAAAAATCCAGAAACAAAGAGGGCTCCTATCACTTGGGGAAATGACAACAAATTTTGTGCTATATGAAGGTAATAGAATATTGTTTTCTATAAGAAGACTAATAAGAATAATTCAGAGAAATATGGGAAGACTTACATGAATTGATCCAGAGAGAGGAGAGGAAAAAAATAGAATGATACACCATGACTCCAATAGAGTAAATGAAAGTAACACTAAAAGGGAACTGAAGTCTTGGTCTTGGAGAACATACGATGAAAGCAGCTTCACCCCTCTTGGCAGAGAAGTGGGGGAGTATGGGTAACATTGTGTGTTTTGTCAGATATGAGGACTGTGCTGGTTGGTTTGCTTAACTTATTTGTCTTTGATACAGGGAAAGATTCTGTGGGACCACAGGATTTAGGAAAATGACAGTGATGCAAAAAGCAGAAGGCAAAAGTAATACCAAACACACACACACACACACACACACACACACACACACACACACACACACACACACCCCTACACCTCATATCCTAAGGCAGTGATAGACAAACTTTTTTAAAAGGGGGCCAAAGGAAAGGAAATGTTCATCTGTCAATTTGTTTCTAAGGCGACTTGAGAAGTTTCATTGTATTGTATCCTACTCATTGTATTTGTCAGATTAGGAATAATGTCGTGCAGACAGATAGAACATTTCAGGGGGCCACATCTGGCCCATGGGCCATAGTTTGCCCATCACTGTCCTAAGGGATTGCTTATTTTGCCCACCCCCAGTCCTTGTTTTGTAGTGGGAGGTTTCCTTAGCAATCACACTGGCACAATAAGGGTAAAGACAGCCTTGTTTGTCAGAATATATACAAATTTGTAGCAGATCTTAGAGAAAATGGGAACATTTTAAGACCTTCCTTATAGTTCTTTTTCTACTGGACATTGTAAAAATATTCTCCCTATTCTAATCCATTACACCATATTTACTATTAGATCCTTGGAGACACAGAGGCTAAAATGAAAATAGTTTCTGGCCTCAAGGAGTTTGCATTCTAATTGGGGGGGTGGGGTTAGGATAGGGAATGCAACAAATTTAGACAACACAAAGTAATTGGAGAAGATAAAGAGTAGTTACTTTCTGGGTCAAGGAAAATCTTCAAGTAGAAGATAATATTTGAAATTCCCTTCTTTGATATTAGTGTCGTGGTTAGGATTCTAAGAGGTTGAAAATGAGGAGTGGAAATAGGGGATGGAATGAAACATTTGGAAAAGAGCTGGTAAGGAGTCCAGTTTGGCTAGAAAGTAGTGTGTATAAGGAAGAAGGTAAGTCTGGAAAAGTCGGCAGGGACCAGATTTTGCAGAACTTTAAATGACAAGGTAAGGAGTTTGCATTTTATCCTTATGTAGAAGGTATGCCCAGAGCATGGAGGTGTATAATGGTCTCCTAAATCCTTCCTGTTTCTTCTTAAAGAGATGGTAAACCCTTACCAGGTTTATTTCTTATTAGCAAGGTCCAATGAGGATGAGAGCTTTCTTCTGGTATGGTTGATGTATCTTAGATGAGTTGTGAATTTAACTGAAGGTTTCCCTTGTCTTTTTATCACCTTATCTGGGATAACTAGCTTATGCAATACAATTATACACCCTTGGTCTTGTCAGAGGCACATTGGCGCTGGAATTCATGAAGAATAAGGTTGAGTCACAATGAAGGGGCACAAAACTAGACCCTGTTCTTAACCAGGCCTGTGAGTTATATGAGTGATTCCACTCCAGAGGGCAGAAGGGAAAGAGGAAGGATTGATTTTCAAGGGACCTGACAATATTCTCTTTGTGGAGTGATCTTACTTCCAGATTAGCACCATACGTTTGGATGACTGTAAAGATTGGTGGAAGAGATATGGCTCAATTTAGGAGTGAATTATTTGACTTGTTAACTCCAATTTATTTCTTTTTGCAAGGGGGTAGGACCACCCATCATAGTGCTACATATCTAGCTGATATGTAGATTATTGAGGAAGTAGAAGTCCATCAGAGAATGAAAAAAAATTTTTTTAAATATTTGTTTTTACTATTAATGGGCTTGGGTATTTTTTCCCCCATTTTTATCAGGTTAAATAAAACCTGTCTACTTTATGTATTGTTAGTCTTGATTCTTGCATGGGATCTGAAGGCCCTTTTTGTAGGAACCTTGATATCAGTCAAAGTTTGACTTTCCTAAAGAAGTCTCTGGAAAAGGCAATAACCTTCTTTCCCCCCAAAAAATGTTAGCTGCCTTCAAGATTGAACCCAGTTTGGGCAAATCTAGAGTCTCAGGTTCTCAGCTGTGGGTACACTGGGGATATAAATAGGAGGTTCTGAAGGTTTTTAACAGAGGGTGGCATAAGAAGACCTGGGTTTTAGAACTATTGATTCAGCACATTAATTATCATAATGACATATATATATATACATATGTATATATATATGTATGCCTGGACACAGATGCAATATCTATACCTGCAACCCTTAGAGTGATATTCTGAGTTCATTAGGGAATATGTTCCAACTGTGACAATAGTTGAACTATCATTCAAAGCTTTTTCTATCACCAAAATATTTTTCCTAAATGTTTTCATTTTTTCTAGAAAGTAGTACCAACTGCCCTTGAATACAAAGGGTTAGAAGGATCAGAGGAGACCTTAGTGTGGCCATCTAGTTTAACCCCTCCTCATTTTACAAATGAGGAAACTGAGGCCCACAGAAGTCAAGAACTTGCTCAAGTATGAAAATTTAACACTAGCCTGTTAAGGCAACCTTTAGATTTTAAAGCAAAGGATCTTACTTCTGAACTTCTGAACGGTATCTCTCTGAGGTTATAGGTAGAATCTTCCCTACAGTGTTGAGAGATGCCGTACAGGTGCTATGTGGGCATTTTAAGGATCCCATGGTGACTCCTGAAGTCTACAAGACCCTCCTCTGATCCAGACCGAGGTCAGAGTCTGCCAAATCACAGGGGCTCATGAAAGGGATATCACAAAGAGCATAAACTGAAATAGGGGAAGGAAGTAGGTCCTTTGTGTCTCAGAACCATAGAGAAAGGCAGATAGGAGAACACTTGCTCCTGTGGTGTGGCTGCACAACTAGCTTGGAGAAAGGCAGCTAGGAGAGAGGTAGAGTGAGTGACCAATGGCTAGGGAGCCCTGGGGCACGTACATGCTCTGGACTGGCCAGGAGAGTACCAGAGTCCTTGAGATATGGCTGTGAAGTTGGTACAGACAGCTGGTGGGGAGGGGGGGAGCTTTGAGAAGAGTAGAGCCACCCACACATGTTGCTGGTACCTATTCTTTCTTTGGCCCACTTTTTATTATTTAATGAATAATTATAAATTAAGAGACAGTTTCCAGAGAATTTTAATCTTAACAGAAGGAAGTTGTGCAGACAGTAGAGGATAGAATCAGGATTTGAACCCAGATCTTCTGATTAATGCATCTGAGAAATGACTAAATGAGTCACATAATCCAGGCAGAGATCATTAGGAATAAATTAGGAAATAATATAGAAACCAAGGAAAAACATAGAAGTAATCGAATTCAGTAATGTTCATTCAACAACTATGGATTGAGTTCCTACTATGTACAAAACACATAGCTGGTGGGAACTTAAAGATAAAAAAAAATCTGTTCCATATCCTCTTTTAGTTTACAATTTGTTAACTTCTTTACCAGTAGCAAGGTCAGCACTTTCAATACTGGTGAAAATGAGGTGGTGTTCCTTCTGAAAAATATTTTTTCATTCTATTCCACAACAGTAACAACGACCAGTTTTGATTGGTCCAATCAATGAACTATAATTAGCTTTGATGGCAGCTAGGTGGCATGGCATATATCGTGCCAATCCTGGAGAGGATGAAGGATTAGAGATTGAGAATCTGAAGTTATCTTAGTAACTACTTATCTAGCTTATAATGAGAAGTTACTTTAGTAATTAGTTGTCTAGTTACTAGTTATCTAGTAATTGAGTAACTAGTTATCTAGTTTAGAATTGGAAGTTACCTTACTATCTATCTAATCTAACCCATTTATTTTATAGATGATGAAACTGAGCTATAGAGATATTAAAGTGACTTGCCCTGGGACATATAGATAGTAAATGGTGATAGTAGAGATAGGATTTGAATACAAATTATTTGATTTTAAGAGTAATGCTCTTTTCTGTATAATATTAATTTTCTTTTTGTGGTGGTTTAGTTGTTTTAGTTGAGTTTGACTCTTCATAACTTCATTTGGGATTTTCTTGGTAAACATACTGGAGTGGTTTGTCATTTCTTTCTCCAGATCATTTAATAGATTTAAAAAATGGAGGCAAAGAGGATGAAGTGACTTGCCCAGGGTCATACACTACTAATAAGTGTCTGAGGCTGGATTTCCACTCAAGGAGAAGAGTATTCCTGACTCTAAACTTGGCATTCTATCCATTGTGCCTCCTAGTTGCTCATTAGGTAGACTATATTAAACTATTTTTATTAGAAGAAAAAAAAGAACCTCTAGGCTTCATTCATCCCTTTAATATTGCTAATAACATCTTTGTAAATGTTCAGGCATCTTTGGGTTAACCTTGCTGGCCTGATCCATTACCTCTTCCCTCCCCTGTCATGTTTATGTTCTATGAGAAGTCATGAGGGGTGGCAGTGTTGTCAGATTAATTCTCACTCTACTCCATAGTCTGTTAAGGTTCAGATAAGTATCCAAGTATTTATGGCCTGCTTCTTCCCATCTCTCTGTTTTTTTAGCTCCAAATAACAAACTGGGAACCCAGTCTTTGGAGTTTTTCCAAGGAAAGTCTCCTGGGACTTCCATGTTGCTAAAAGAGTCTTAAAAGTTTAGTTGCAATAATCCATTACCAGCACTAACTTCACTTTGCACCAGTACATTCACACACAACTTTGTTTTAACTTAAAAAATAAATGGACTTTCAAATGCAAATAACTTGAAACTTGAACTTATTCTTCAATACTTTCATGTCAGCTAAATTGTACTTTGCATTCATGGTTGTTTCAATTTTTTAAAAGCAAAAGAACCTTAGAGAAAGAAATTGAGGCACAGAGAAATGATTTCAATATGGTCAAACAAGAAGTCAGTGGTAGAGGAATAATAAGAATCTGGAGCTACTCTTATTTCAAGATTAGGGTTCTCAGAACTCTACAAAGTCTCAGCCTTAACCACTTGCCATTTATCTTTTCCTTTACAACAAAGAATTATACCAGCAATACCTGTTTGGAGATTAGAAACACAATCAAAATGGCCAAAAGGGAAAATAAGTCTTATAGTCTGAGACTGATTTGTTCAGAATAGGAAATGATCCATTTTGAGACTGTATTTTTTCAGATAAGGGGTTCAGCAGGGGCATTTCCCCATTCAACTTAATGAGTATTCAGGGAAGAGAGCCTTTTTTGAGACTCCGGAAAGTACTCCTTCTGTAGGTTGAAGACATACTCGTTGGCACCTTATTGAGGGGATAAAAGACCACAGATTAAATTTCAGTTACTTGGGAGCTACTCCCAAGATAAATTGGTTGTTTTGTAACCATCCTAAGGTGCCTCCTGAAGGATAGGTTTCAGTGATGGGAGCTGTCCCCAAAATAATTTGGTTGACTTAGACTCTTGGAAGAATGGACTCTACTGGAAGAAGCTAATCCATGAGAGTGGACCGAGAGTAATTCTTAGCCTTTTGGGGCTTATTTTTACTTTTACTTTTCATATGTACTACAGGGAAAGGGAGGAGAATGATGTAGGGGGAGAGGTCTCTCTCTAACCCCACATCCTTCCCTTCCCACCTCAGAATTTTTAAAGGCAGCCTTGGGATAAAAGTACATGGGAACTTTATGTGCCCACTCACAGTTTTTTGAGAACTAGTCAAGAGACCAAAAGGCTGAGAGTGGACAAGAGATGGCAAAAGCTAGGATGATGATGGAGCATCCTGGAGAAGCTACATATGTTCACCCACATGGCCCCAGAGGGGAGTATATGGATACTAGCATTCATTAATTCCTGTATCCAAGTTGGAGAAGGAGAATTTCCAAGACAGTATGATTTTCGAATCTCGCCTTCCAGACAAAAAAGTGAGATTTCTTGGGCAGCATTCACCTTAGAGGTCACCTCATACATAAGCCATGAGTTTGTGAGAAGAGATATGACCTGCTAGTCAAAGATTTCCTGAACAATATGCCTCTTGGATGGGGAAGAAGATTGCCCACCTGGTCACCAGAGTTGGAAAGGCACTAAGGGAATACAGCCATGACAAGGGGAACAAGGCATCTAAACTTCTAATTACCCTCATCTCTCACCATGATGAGTTATTTAGGGTTCAGGTCCAATGGGAAGGAAGGGGATTTCCTGTCCAGTTACCCTAAAGTATTCACCTTTCTGGCAGAGTCCAAAACACAGGGTAACACTATGAGTCTTAGATTGATTGGATATGGCCCTATGGGAGAGAGTTATTAGTGAATGTCAGGGCACTGGCCTTCTGCTAAATCCAAGTTCTAAAACATCCATTCCCCATAATTAATGCCTGATGAAATCTAAATACAATATATGTTACATTTGGAGATTTCCTAGAGTAACCTCTGGGTAGAAGTGTAATGAGCTATGGATAGATATTAACCTTTTAGTAGTGTCACCAAGATGGAACTCAGTTTCTTCAAGTCTAAGGTCTAAGGACTCCTACAATAAAAACTAGTATCATATTGAATTACATGCTGGAAGAAAAAAAATTAGAGATAGTGGCCAATTTGGGCTCAAAATATTTTTTAAGAGACAAGCAATCTACTTATCAATTCATGAAAATACCTTGTTAAGTATTAGTCATACTGGAATGACATCTGGCCAAGAAATATTCTCAAGAAGCACTGATTTTTGTCCTAAAGCTAAAGCAATGCATTGCCAAAGTATGAACGTGGAGAATTGGAAAAATTAGTGATTTGTTCCCTGATGGTAAGTTTATGCAAGAGATACAAGTTTTGTTTCATCCTGAAATGCTGTCTCTATGTGGAAACCTACTAATATAGGAATCTAGATGAATGGATATAATTAAGTAGCTCCAATTCATAAAATGTATTCTCTAAAATTAATTCACCTTAACGCTTGTCCAGGAGTCAGGAGAGAGAAAGAAAATACTAAGGGCTAGGCCACTAGAGATATTTCAAGAGTCTAGACAAAGGCTTGGAATAGTTATAGTAGTGAACCATCCAGTCCTGGCCCAGATTCTAGATTGATGACCTAATAGATCTTTTCCAACTCTGACTGCCATGATTTTATGAGCATCAAGAATTGGGATTTTGCCACTGTCAACAAAGAGCTCTTCTCCAAAGCATTTATATCCTCAAAAATTCATCTACTCACTGAACACAAATCTTGTATTCTCACAGGGCTCTGGGACAGCCTCTAGGTTTCACCGTGTCTGAAATGGAAAGTCTCACCTACATTGCCATAATTTTTAAAGCAAAGGAAGGATGGCCATTTTTCTCCTATGTTTAATGTAGACATTTCTGGCTTCATCTTTGGATAACTTCTTGGTAGAACTTAAAATTAACATCCTGCTGGTGTTATAACCACCACACCTGAGACTACTTATTTCTCTTCACTCAAATCTGTATGTCTGGAGGAATCTCATTCTAGTATGTTGCCCTGTCTCCACGGCAAAAGGTTCCAAAATTCATTGCAAAGTACTATTAGATAATTTCTTTCAAATGCCTCACCAAAAGAACAGTATACTATTATTTGATTTAGCTATTTCATGAACTTTAAAAATTAGTCAATATTCCACCCTCCTCCTTACATGTAAGTGACTGCTATTTAACTTTCAATAGGAATGTGCTATTTAGAACTGCTTTTCCAAAAGAGGTGGATGAATTTGCACCTAACTATCCATACTATCTCACTTGGTCCACTATGTGACTTTTCAGTTCTTCCAGCATGTTAAAATGTCCTTCTTAAATTATATTTTTATAGATCCTTATAAAAGGAATGTATGGTGTACATATCTCTTGGACAATGAGTTAGACTCCAAATTAAACAGAAGACAGGGCTCAATTGCACTTCAGAAATTACATAATGCTTTCAAAAACCTCAACTATTTGTTGCTGGAAAAAAATCTATATTTTAAATACTGATATTCTCTTGGTTCCTGACATGAAAGCCCATCTTTAACACAGTCAGGCTTTTGGTGATGATACTCTATAGTTGCAAATCTCAGAACATCATAATCTCTGAAAATTAAAGTTGTGGGTGACTCAAAGGTAAGCAGAGAGATGCAGTATAGATGCAAGTATAGTTGCAACATGTTTCCAGTGGTGAATTAAGAAGTTTAAGAAGTATTGTAAAAGCTTGATAGAATGCTGGATTTGGAGTTGGGAAATATGAGTTCAATTACTGCCTCAGATATTTATTAGTTGTGTGACTCTGGGCAAGTCATTTACCTTGCCTAGCCTCATTTTCCTCCTTTGTAAAATGGAGATGATAATAATAGCACCTGCCTCACAGAGTTGTTGAGAAGATCAAATGATATAGTATATGTAAAACACTTTGAAAACCTTAAAGCATTATACAAATATTTTCTATTATTATTAATGGATTCTATTTGGGAAATATATTATCAGAAAAAAAGAGATGGACTGAACATAAAGCATATGTGAGGGGTAACAGATGGATAACCCAGCTACCATATTTGTATTCATCCATGAAATAGGAAATGTTATAAAGGATGGCTACCACCATGGAGAAATCCTTGTGAAGCATTTATTGGAAAACATTGACAAGGATAACACAGAGTAGAATGTATGAATGGATTCTATCCTGCCCAGATGGAGGGAAGGGCCACAAAGAAATCACAGATCCATTGCAACAAAGACTTGAGTGTAAGAGTGATAAGGACAGGGACTAAACCTGTGATCTCATTTTCATATTTGTTTATAGTATATTTGTTTGTTTGTTTGTTTGTTTGTTTGCCTTCCATTTTAAAATCAATACCAAAAGTATATGGGCTCTAAGGCAGAAGAGCGGTAAGGGCTAGGCAATGGGGTTAAGTGACTAGCCTAGGGTCACACAGATAGGAAGTGTCTGAGACTAGATTTGAAACTAGGACCTCCCAACTCTAGGCCTGGCTCTCAGTCCACTGAGCAACCCAGCTGCCCCCTGTGATCTCATTTTTATAAGAAATTCAGGAATGAGGGAATTCCCTCTACCAATCCAAGCTGGCCACTTCTCTGCAACTTATAATCTTAGAAAGATGGTAAAGAGATTTGTCCAGAATCCCACAGTCAGTATGTGTAAGAGTGAAACCAAGTCTTCCTAGCTTGAAGACCAGCTCTCTACCTGGCCTAAAAGATACCATCAAGGATACAGTTTGACAATGGGCCCATCAATCACACACCTTGAGGCTGGGATAACACATAGACAGCCTCAGTGTTGCCCTGTTATACACAAAATATCAAAAGAACTAATTAATTATTTGTGTTACATTGGATGACTCCTTTATGGAAGATTTTTAGACAGGTAATTATGAATAGTAAGAGAGTATAGATAGTCTGTGAGCTGCACCAGAGAAGAGAGTACTCATACCAAAGAGATCACAAGTATACTGAGGCTACCCATGATGAGTTCAACAAGCTTTGATGAACTATGTCAGAAGTTCCTGAGAAAACTATGGGTTGAAATTGCTGAACCATCATGCTTGAGCTAGGAAAAGACATGGAAGATGGGAGAGGTGCCTCAGAATGAAGAAAAGCACAGTCCAAATTTAAGAAAAGGGAAGAGAGTGGAAATTGTCAACTATGAATATAGTAAATTTGACTTCAATTGCTGGAAAACTTCTCAAATGTATTATTATTATTTTTAATGTGAGAATTTGTTTCTTCTGAAGAAGCCTATTCACTACAATTTACAACATATTTACAACAAATCACATGTACTATATTATTGCCATGCCACATATTACATTATGTCATCTATAAAAACAAAAGCAAATGACAATTCACAAAAGAAATCATTGTCTCTAGTCATGATGTCCTTATCAGTAGAAAAAAAAGTTTATCGTAGTGGCTTGGTACTTAAAACTGTGTATTTAATGCTCTAGATGAGAGGCATCAGATGCTACCCACCTGAAGCAATTTCAGCCTAAACCAGATTAAAATGTAATTAGAAAATATTTAACAAAATTAATTTAAAATACAGTAGAACATAGATAGTATTAGTATGTCATTTTCCAAGTCAATATGCTGCCTAGGGAAATATTTAAATATTTCTTTTGTTGTTCTTTCATTTCCAGTGTGCCTAACTTTTCCTGATCTCATTTGAGGTTTTCTTGGAAAAGATACTGGAGGGGCTTGCCATTTCCATCTCCAGTTCATTTTACAGATGAGGAAACTCAGGCAATTTAACTCAGGTTAAATGACTTGCCTAGGGGTACATGACTACTAAGTGATTGAGGCCACATTTTAACTCAGGAAGATGAGTATGAGTCTTGCTGACTAAAGACTTGTTACTCTATCCACTGGCCACCTGGTTAAGTTGCCTATATATGGTTTAGTAATTCCTGTTTCTGTCTGAATTCGACACCACTGTAGTAGCTTTCCTGGGATACATGAACATTTTTGCATATATTTTGATAACTGTATTTAAGTATTATTGATTTCCTTTGAAATCTTATATATTGTATTTTATGCATTTAAAATCATTATTCCATTCAACATCTTTTTCTTTATTACATTAAATTACCCAGGAAATTCCCTCCTACCTTCTTCACCCCCTTGGGAGAGACATGGTTTGGCAGCCATTTGTTTAAAAAAAAAACACCTGGGGGGCAGCTAGGTGGCTCAGTGGATTGAGAGCTAGGCCTAGAGATGACAGGAGGTCCTGGGTTCAAATCTGACCTCAGACACTGGACAAGTCACTTAACCCCTATTGCCTAGCCCTTACCACTCTTCTGCCTTAGAACCAATACCCAGTATTGATTCTAAGATGGAAGGTAAGGGTTTAAAAAAAAGCACCTGGGCATTTAAATGGACTATAGCTTCTTAATTAGTCTCCATATCTCCAATTCATTCTCCATACAGTTGCCAAATGGATATTCTTAAAACATAGGTCAGACCATGCCACTCCCTTACTCAAGAAGCTTCATTGGCTCTCCATTGCTTCTCAGATAAAAGTCAAATGTTCTTCTGGTATATTATTATTAGTTTGTTTAGCTTGGGGCACCATATTTGAGGAAGGACATTGATAAACTAGAGGAAAAAAGAAGAAGCTATACATAAGAGCCTTGAGATTATACCATGTGAGAATCAGCTAGAGGAACTGGGAATGTTTAGCAAAGAGAAGAGAATGTTTAGTAGGGCATGATATCTGTTTCCAAATATTTGAAGGGCTGATTGTTAAAGAGGAATTTTACTTGTTGTTATGAGTCCCACTGGGAAAAACTTTCTAATAATTGGATTTGTCTGCCGAGGAGGCACTGGGCTTCTGTTCACTACAGCTCTTCAGGCAAAGGGGAGAAGGGAAGAGAAAGTGAATAAGCACTTATTTACATAGCACCTGCTATAGGTCCAGCATTGTGCTAAAAGGTTTTTACAAATAGCTCTTTTAATCCTCACAAAAACCCTACAAAGTACAAGCTGTTCTTATCCACATTTATAATCAAGGAAACAAGCAAAGAGAGGTTAAGTGACTTGCCCAGGGTGTCTGAGGTCACATTTGAACTCAGGTCTTCCCGACTCCATGCCCAGCATTCTATCCACTATGCCTGCTAGCTGCCTCGAAGGCTGGAGGAGCTCTTGCTGGTTCTGTTGTATAAGTAGATTCTTGTTCAGGGACAGGTTGGACTAAGTGGCCTCTGAGATGCCTCAGCATTTTAAGGTTTTGTGACCATGTACATAAATGACTTTTTATCATCTCCAGAAAATCCATTTTCATAGAAAATAATTGAAAGTCCATTTTCATAAAGAATTAATGCACACCATCCTTGCATTTGAGAGATTACAATATAAGTCAGGTATCAGAAGGGGGGGATTAGGAATATTCCAGAAAAAGGTATATATATACACATATATATAACACATATACACATATATAATATATGTTTGTGCATACACACATGCTCATACATATATGTACAAGATGTCTCAGAAGTTTTAGTGTGTCTTTAAATTTTAATAGCTTAAAAAGGAACTTTTGGAACACCTTGTATATCTATCTATATTCATAAATATAGAGAGCTGTTATATATATATGTGCATACAGATAGATATTTATCAATGAATGCTCAGACACCTGAATTTAACAGTATTCATTCATTTCTAATCTTATGTCTGTTGAATTGTGCATCTACTACATTGGAAGCATTATACTCCAGGTTGTAGATGTCATAAGGAAAGTCGTGAGAGCAGTGAATGGACCAAGAAGATAAGAGGTTTTTGTCTTGTGGTATATCTTCCAATGAAAAGGGGGGTTAGGGAAACAAAATATGATCCATTCTCTTACCAGCTGGGCTAAGTACCCAGGCAGCTAGCTAATACAAGAGGTGAGACAACTAACACTTCATTCTAGCACCCAGCTTGAGTCATCAAAGATAATTTGCCAGCAAATGCATACACAAAATGTTCTGGTTAGAGAGCATTTCACATTTTAATAATTTAAAGCCAGACTAATTGGTCCCGACTCCTCACACTGCTGGCTTAATCTACACATGCACTTAATATTGGGTAATCAGAATACTTAAACCTGCACAATTCCTTGATTTCACCACCTTATTTGTTGAGGCAAAGTAGTTTGAAAAAAATCTCTTCTTGAACCGAGTTGTGGAAAGTGCAAGTCCTTTCAGTAAGGCAGGCGTCTGCCGACTGAAACCCATCACAATAAGGCTGTGATGGGGGCAGCTGGGTAGCTCAATGGAATGAGAGTCAGGCCTAGAGATGGGAGGTCCTAGGTTCAAATCCGGCCTCAGACACTGCCCAGCTGTGTGACCCTGGACAAGTCACTTGACCCCCATTGCTTACCCTTACCACTGTTCTGCTTTGGAGCCAATACACAGTATTGGCTCCAAGACGGAAGGTAAGGGTTAAAAAAAATAAGGCTGTGATCCCCAACATTTATCATTTTTTAATTACCAGTCATTCTCATAGTTTTGCAAATAATGTATAGCAGTGAACAAGCTTTTTTGTGCTCTTTATGTGACTGACAAAGGCAAGAGGGGAACATATATTTTTTAAGGTTTTATTTCATAAATTTAACCTGGTTGTCCTCTTTTTAAAAATAAGAAACAAGACTTTTGAAGTTAAGACAAGAAACAGCTTATTATACCTTCTAAGGAAGCCTGACTATTACAATTTGATGGGGGGGGGGGGGAGGCGGAACTTTCTGAAAGGAAAAATTCACTCAACATAGCCATACATGCAAAACAATTCCTCTTTTCATAGGAAGGTTTACTTTTTGAACCAAAAACATTTTCAAATTTTCCCAGTGAAGAATATCTTCATGCTTTCTCTTTATTTGAATACATCCAAACTGATACTAAAAGAAGGAAGCAAGAGCTGAACACTCTTAACTATGAGTTTTCCTCGTCCAGTACCTTCTACCATACCTGCCACTGCTAATAGCTGAAATTATGAAGTGAGTTTGCCTGCTTCAGGGACCAGTCTAGGTCTATAAAAGCCTAGAAATAAGTTGACTTAGAAACTATAGAAGTAAAGGCTGAAAACATGCCTAATGAGACTCCCCCTTCTAGACACTCACAATCAAAGATTTCCACTGCAGTAAGACAATTGATCTGCAGTCTCATACATAAAATTTTGGCAACCCTTGATCTTCCTTGCTTTCAACAGAGGCTTTAGACCTCTGAAACTGGGCACAATCCCAGGACTGGGATCTAGTTTCATTATTCATATCAGAAGACGCACCACTTTAGCACAGGCCAATGCAACCAATTGCTTTTAAGCTTACGTCTGTGAAAAATTATGGTCCAAAAAAAAAAAATAAGTGAAACCCTATGTCTTCTCTGAGTGACTGTTTTTCCACATATCAAGTCAATATAACAGTCCAGGTTTATAGATGACCACATTGCTCGAGACAAGACTATTTCTCTTTCCCTATTAGAAGCATACATCTTTCCCATCTCTAACCAGCTAATCTAGGGGTTTTCCCCTTCTAGCACATTTCCTAGAACCCTTTGAGGTAAATGGTTGGCTTCTGGTAAAATTCCAAACTGTATGCAAAAAAGGTACATCTCATCACAGCCACTACTTTCCAGTTCCATTTAGTTGTTCTTCATTAACTTTCTAGGAACTCTGCTTTTAAAATTTTTGATGAGCCTCTATACTTAAGAAAATCAGCAAGTGCTTAAAGCAAGTGCTTAATAGATAGATGCCCCTCCCTCCACCACTCTGAGCACCATTGTAGAAGCAATGACCCTTAAGAGATGGGAGGGATCTCTAAGGCCACATGCCCTACAATTTCCCACAAGGTGGTGGTTCAATTTATACTTGAAGACCTTCAGTGACGGGAAACTTAGTCCTCCTCAAGGCAGTAGCAATCTATTCTATTTTTGCTAAATACATTTATCTGTATTAGGCTATTTGTACAAAATTTATCCTCTAGTAGTCTAATACTTTATAATAACTACTTAAGAGAAAAGGCAACAATGGTCCATGTTGTCATCAAGTTGAAAATCTGCCTCTCACTTATTTGGTATTAAGGAAATATTTTTTCTTAGACTTTAAAACTAATGCTCGTATGCTTTCCACATGGCAAAATAGAAGTTTTCAGGAGTACTAATTAGAAACAAGCAAGGTTTCTATATTAGCAGCTAATATAGAAACCACTCTATAAATGGGTAAGTAGAAATCATAGGTCAGGAATCAGATAGCATAGGTTTCAGTCCCAAGTCCACCATTTAGAAACAGCCTGACCTGCAGAATGTCACTTGGTTTCTTTATCTACAAAAGTAATATTACTTTGTGACCTATTTAGTATTCTGAGAATCGAATCAAATGATATATTAATTTTTCATTCATTTATTCCACAGAAGTTAATTGAGCACCTCAGGAAGTGGTGGGGAAAGTGGGAAAAGGCCTGGTCTCAAAGACAGGAGTAAGATTTGAGTTCCATCTTTGATATTTATTTGTTGTGCAATTCTTGTCAAGTCATTAAATTATCCGAGCTTCGGTTTCCCCCATTTTACAAATGGGGGTAATGACACCTTGAACTACTTACCTCTTGGAGTTTTTGTGAAGAAAGTGTTTTGTAAATTTTAAACTGCTTTGGAAATATAAAGTCTTACTATTGTTATGTGACAAGCACTATGAGGGATACTAATAAGAAAATACTTAATGTCTAGGAAAGTAAATAAGAACACTATTTGGTTGCCACTGAGAAACAATGAAGATTTTCTGAATAAGTAGATAGCATCATAGGTTTACTTTGGTATGGTTATTATTGCCAATACTGAGTAGGCTAGGTTGTAGTTGAGACCAAGTAATGGCAAGAAAGACCAGTTAGAAGATAATGGAATACTATAGCAAAGAATTAATGAGAGTTTCAAATGGAGTGATGACACTAAAAATGAATAGGAGGAGATAGGTGGCGTCTATATAATGAGGGTAGAATTTCTTCACTTTAGAGAATGAATGAATGGAGAGAGAGACAGACAGAGACAGAGAGAGGAAGAGGAGGAGGGAGAGAGAGAGAGAGAGAGAGAGAGAGAGGAGACAGAGACTGAGAGACAGAGAGAAAGATGATGAAACTTTGACCCCAGGTGACAAGTAGCATAGTGAATTCTACTTCCTCTCTCCTTACTCACTTTGCTCCTTTGCAGTTTAGCTTCCAACCTCAGTAGCCAATTGAAACTGCTCTCTTCAAAGTTGCCAATAGTGTCTTAACTGCCAAATTTGTTCTTTACACAGCCCCAATCCCTCTTGCTCTATGTATTGTATTTAATACTGCCAACCACTCTTCTCCTGGATAATCTATTCTCTGGGTTCTCATGATAGTATTTTTTCCTGTTTCATCTTCTACCTGTTTTACATTCCATCCTCAGCCTCCTTTGCAGGTTTACTATCTACAGCATGCTCACTAACTATGAACATATCCTAAGTTTCTGTTCTGTTCTCTTCTTTTCTCCCTCTATACTCCCTCTTTCTAACCTCAGTAGTTCACAAGAGTCTAATGATAAGATCTATGACTCCTGGCTCTGTATCCTGCCCCAGAGTTTTATATATCCTTTCAGGAGCTTTAGTGCTATATCACCAATGTCTAGAAGTCATTGCAGACTAGATATCTGGGAAACATGTCCAACCCCCAAACTTTCCTTTCCTTTCTACTAAATTTTTCTTTTTCTGTTGAAGGTGCCATTGTTCTTCCAGTTTTCTAGGTTCATAACTTTGATTTTATCCTGGATTCCTAATTCTCCCTCACTCCACATAGTCAATATTTTCCCCCATCCCACATATTCCAATGCAGGAAGCATGGAGGACATAACTGAGGTTAGATAGCATCAATTAGCAGAGTCTTTTGGACAAGTTCCACTTGCTAGAGATCAACAAGGTGGCTATTGGAAAGATAAAGAAAGAAGGGATGCTAGAATACAAATGTAGCATCATTGATTATGTGGTTCAAGTAGGACAGGAAGGAAAGTGAAACCAGAAGTCCAGTGACTGAACTAGGATACTATGAAGAACTCAGAAAACTATAGGTCAGAATATGGATGGAAAGTATATTCAGTAGGAATGAGAAAGTGGAAAAGATATAAGGGAGGTAAGGAGATTGTGATCAGGGAAAGGGAGCTCTGAGGTCAAGAGTTTAGCAATGCAATAATGCTCAGTAATGGTGAAGTTCAAGGTATTACTATACTTATAGGTGGCTAAAGTGGAGGGGAGATCAAAATTACTGGAGCCAAGGAGATTAAGGAACTATTGGATCAGAAAAGATTGAAAGTATATGGAAAGTATCTTGTAAATTCTATATATTAGGCTCACAGATTATTTTACTGAAAGACTAGGCATGTACAAAAATATAACTTTCATTACCGACCTTCCAAGTATCTTTGGGCTGAGGTATCATCTCTGAAAGTCCTTGTGTCAATATGACACAGAGGTAACATGTTAACTCAGTGCCAAGACTTTATCAAGTACAAAGTAATGATTAATTAGAATTTTTTATATATATTATTATATTTCTTTTTTTTTTAAACTCTTGTACTTCGGTGTATTGTCTCATAGGTGGAAGATTGGTAAGGGTGGGCAATGGGGGTCAAGTGACTTGCCCAGGGTCACACAGCTGGGAAATGGCTGAGGCCGGGTTTGAACCTAGGACCTCCTGTCTCTAGGCCTGACTCTCACTCCACTGAGCTACCCAGCTGCCCCAGAATTTTTTAAATTCAACAAGCACCTTTTAAGTGAGGTACTGTGCTAGGCACTGGGAATCCAAAGATGAAATAAAAAATACTTTCTGACTTCAAAGATATTCCACTGATGGTAATAAAGTCTTCTCTTCCCAGAATGATCTACAGACAGCTGTATACCATTGCATAACAGAGAAATTCACCCTAATATTTTTAACCACATCTAATTATTGCTTTTCAGAGTGGTTGGACCAATTTATAACTCCAATAACAATGCATGAGTGTACACATTTGCTTACATTTCCTTCAACATTTGTCATTTTCCTCCTTTGCTATCTTTGCTAGTCTGATAGAAATGAGGCAGAACCTCAAAGTTGCTTTAATTTACATTTCTCTAATTATTATTGATTTAGAACATTTTTAAATGTCTTACTTTTAAAATGCATATTCCTTGTCTGGTCTGTTAGCTTGATACAAATTATATTTAGATTATCTGAGATGTTCCCAGCAGAGCTGAAACGGCTGCTTGATTCAAATGTGGCAATTTAGCACTCTCTATACCCTATGCTGAATCAAGTATTCTGAGTAAATCCATAATTGAATGGAATATTCCACTTATCTCACAGAGGAAATGAAAAACAAGGAGACACATACAGATTATTTTTGGAAGATCACAAAAAAAAAAAAGATGCATTCAAATTAGACCACCACCGAGTCTAACTTAAGTCTTTCCAGTGGTTACCACTACATGCTTCAATCTTTTGAGCGTTCACGCTAGTAAATGCTATATGCTAGGATTTCAACTGCATTGCTAGGGCATCTGGACATAAAGTCTCTCACTGAAGTGGAAAGAAGAAGATCTAGGCTCTAATCTAGTAAAATTCCACTTCGCATATGCTGCCCTGGCTAATTTCAATGCTATAGAACAAGATGCCTTGGGTGCCCCATTATCCTCACCCCTTGGATTCTCTACATCTTATTGTGTTTTGTCTTCCTCTTTAGAGTATAAGCTCCTTGGAGGCAGGGACTATCTGCCTTTTTATCCATTGAATCACCAGTATTTACCACAGTGCCTGACACATAGTAGGTACTTAAGAAATGCTCACTGGATTGGATTAGTAAGACCTCTAATACTAGGTAGATCTTTACTTTGAGAGGTCTGTAATTATAAAATGAAAATGAAGGTGTATTTATTAATTTGGATAGAACATACCTATATAAATTCATCTATACCTGAAGGAAATAGTGCTGAGAATGGGTCTTAATTTTAGTTGGACACCGCTGGGCAAGTCACTTAATCTTTTTCAACCTCAATTTCATTATCTGTAAAGTGGGGATAATTATAATGGACCTATCTCCCTGGCAGGTTTGTGTTGAGCAAAGGACTTTGTAAACCTTAAGGTGTTATATAAAGAAATGATTAGTATTTAACCTAGAGAAGAGACTTAGGGACATGGAGACATAAGATCAAAAGTAAGAGCTGAAAAGGACCCTTAAAATCCATCTAGCCCAGCTGTCTCATTTTAAAGATGAGGAAACTGAGGACCAGGAATTTTTATTTATCTGAGGGCATGAAGGTCATAAATGACAGAGGCAAGATTTGGACCCATGTCCTTTGACTCAGTCTGGCATACTTTCCACTCTATCACACTGGATTCAGATATTTGAAGGGTTCTTGTGAAGGATTAGAGTTTTTCTAGTTAAAAAAAAATTAAATTCCACCCCCATCTTGACTTATATCCAGCCATGTTTCTTCATCCTGCATTTGGTCAGTATGTGTACTTGCTCACATACAGGATTTCAATACTTTAAAGAATTATACTTTCATTTGACATAGATCATTACTCTGGTTTTCCTTTGTATATGATCAAAATTATCAAGAGATGTATACTGAAGGGTAAGGGTGCTTTCATTTTTGCCTCAGTATCCCTAATAGCTAGCATGATGCCTAGCACATAGTAGGACTTAAAAAATGTTTCTTGAATTGAATTGGCTCAATACAAGAAAGAACTTCCTAATAATTCAAGCAATCCCAAAATGAAATGGCCTTCCTGAAAAGACTGGTGACTTCTTTGTCAGTTGAAGTTAAACAGAGAATGATTGCCCATTTGTCTTTAATGTTGTAGAAGAGATTTATATCACATAGGGATAGTACTAGATGATCTCTAAAGGTCCTTTTTATCACTAAGAGATTATATTTGTAGAAGTAATTTTACCTTTCTGGTAAACAAAAGTCAGTCAGTCAATAAAGATTTATTAAGTGCCTATTGTGTTCCAGGCACTGGAGATAGAGAGAAAAGCAAAAGACAGTCTTTTGCTCTGAAGAAGGTGGGCTAGATAATTTCTTTTTTTTTTTTAACCCTTACCTTCTGCCTTGGAGTCAATACTTGTAAAAATCCAAAGAGTAAAGATAAAAAAACACACAACACAGCAATACAATACTTGTATTGACTCCAAGGCAGAAGAGTGATAAGGGTAGGCAATGAGGGGTCAAGTGACTTGCCCAGGGTCACACATCTGGGAAGTGTCTGAGGTCAGATTTGAACCTAGGACCCCTGTCTTTAGGCCTGGCTCTCAATCCACTGAGCTACCCAGCTGCCCCCTGGGCTAGATAATTTCTAATAAACTTTTGAATCCTAAAATAACGTGACTCTAATTTACTCATTCTACATAGAATGAAAGAAAAAGTTCCTACTGAAATCTAAGTAATTTCTGCTAGAGAGAGAGCATTGTGCTAAATCTGTGGTGAGACCCAATAAGATATATTACTAGTAAATCACCAACAAATCATTCACAGAGTGAAAATCATTTTTACATATATAAAAATCACTGCTGTGTTGTGTGTTTTTTTTTATCTTTACTCTTTGGATTTTTACAGGTGTGGAAATTTTTCAAATGTAATTACTTCCCTGGTCTGGCTTCATTCACACTATAATTCCAGTGAAACACTCTAGATATGGGTTGTTCCAGACACTGATCCCTCTTGGCTGAGGCAAAGGCCATGGGGCTGTCTTTAGCATATCCCTGATTTGCTTCATACCTGAGGCTTAGAGTCATTTGTTCCAATGCATATCCCAGTGAGTTCTTAGTTGAATTACAAGATAGTCTTGCAAAGACCTTATGACCAGTTTAGCCCTGGTAACAAATAATGAACCATGTATTAAAAATCTATGGGGATAGCTCAGTGGTTAGAGAGCCAGGGTTAGAGACAGGAGGTCCTAGATTCAAATCTGACCTCAGACACTTCCTAACTGGGCACCTCAATTGCCTAGCCCTTACCATTCTTCTGTTATGGAACTGATACTTGGTATAGATTCTCAGACAGAAGGTAAAGGTTTTCCAAAGGCCTATAGTTCTTGAAGTTCAATTTACTGCTCTTTGACCTAGGTCTTAAATCATTTAGTCAAGTATGAAAAAAGTTAAGATTTTGTTATTTTAAAATAAAGCATCAGGGGCAGCTGGGTAGCTCTGTGGATTGGGAACCAGGTCTAGAGACGGGAGGTCCTAGGTTCAAATATAGTCTCAGACACTTCCCAGCTGTGTGACCCTGGGCAAGTCACTTAACCATCATTGCCTAGCCCTTACCATTCTGCCTTGGAGCCAATACACAGTATTGACTCCAAGATGGAAGGTAAGGGTTTAAAAAATTGTTTTTAATAAATTTTAATAAAATAAAACATCAAGGAAAAGACATTCAAGTAAACGTTTTCTAATAACAAGTTAGAGTCTACTAGTATTCGTGTCAGTATGGAGATTTTTGGGTTGAGAGGTTTTTCAGGATGGGCATAAGCCTCATAATTGATTTACCCATCCTAGATTCTGTCTTCTCTGTGATGGCCACATCGGAGACAGCAGTACCACAACCCAGCAAAAGAACTACTCGGGTAAGCCAAAACCCAAACAGTTGCTTTGTTCATCTTGACAAAGGTCAGAAGTCTTCTAAGTATGCAGAAAACATCTGGGTAGACATCTAGTCCAGCCCTTTGATTTTATAGATGAATTTATCAAATAAGACAATATTTGTAAAATGCTTCTCACAGTGCCTAGCACATAGTAGGTGCTATCCTAAAACTCATTCCCTTCTCCCAACCCAATTCCAATTCCCAATTGGGAATTCTCCCAATTCTCTGCCCCTTCTCAAGAAGGAGAAATGAATTACTGTAGCTCACAAGATAATCTCTCAGTCAAGACATATCAAGCATAAAACTTTTCTTCTCCTTTAATAAAAACCCAAACAAACATTTACTCCTGGGGGCAGTTAGGTGGCTCAGTAGATTGAGAGCCAGGACCAGAGATGGGAGGTTCTGGATTCAAATATGACCTCAGACACTTCCTAGTTGTGTGACCCTGGGCAAGTCATTTAACCCCTATTGCCTAGCCATCAATTACCACTCTTCTGCCTTAGAACCAATATACAGTGTTTATTCTAAGATAGAAGGTAAGGGTTTAAAAAAAATCTTACTTTTAGGTTGGTTTTCTACTGTTCCCCTGCTGGACTGAGAGGCTAAAGAGGTCTAGGCTCCAGCTTGAGAGGAGGTTAGAATTGGGATGGAGTGTAATATATATTTTGTAATACTTGCTTTTTTTAACTTTTTATTTTAAATAGGTTAAATGCTTATGGAAAGCACATAACTTGGTAATAGGAATATGCCATATTTCCAGTTTGTTAGGGGACAGAAATAGGGACTGGACCTTTGATTTTATTGGCACAGGAAAAACTTCCTCTATCACTGCAACTAATAGTTTTAGAGACCTATGTAGACATCTGAAAAATTAAGTGACTCAACTAAGATCAAACAGCCAGTATGTATTTGAGGCAGGATTTGAACCTAGGTCTTCCTGGTGAGCTTTCTATCCACTAATGCCTCTCTAAGATTTCTCAAATATAACTCAAAATGGTTGACCTAAGGATGAGCTTGTGATACAAGAGATATGTCTTTTGACTACATGAACCTGAAGTCAACCAAAAATATGACAATGAAGACTTCTCAGACTAGTTATTGTTGTTGTTCTGTCATGTCCAGCTCCTCATGGACCCATTTGGGGTTTTCTTGGCAAAGATACTGGAGTGATTCACAGTTTCCTTCTCCAGCTCATTTTTACAGATGAGCAAACTGAGGCAAAGAGAATTAAGGGATTTGACACGTCTGAGGCTGGATTTGAAATCAGGACCTTTTGAGTCCAAGCCCAGCTTTCTATCCACTGTGACTCCTAGCTGTCCCTACTTTAAACAAATAGCTGCAGCTTATGAATTTGCTTACAGAAATAGAGGAGTTTGTGATAGTGTTTTGTGATTCGGTGTTTGTCGTGAGAAATTACAGAAAAATTATCCGTAAGGAGACCAAACTTACCGATTAGTGCAGAATGCGTAAAGAAATTGTAGAAGACATACAAAATAATGCTGAAGGTCATGAAAAGTTAGCCCACAGAAACTTACTTCCCTTCGTAAATTAATAGATGATAAAGCTCCATACTAGAAATACAGACCAGCTAGGTGGTACAGTGGATAGAGCACTGGACCTGAAGTCAAGAAGTTGTGAGTTAAATCTGAACTTAAACACTAACTAGCCTTGATACCCTGGGCAAATCATTTAACCTTTCTCAGCCTCAGTTTCCTTATCTTTAAAATGGGGATAATAATGCCATTTACCTCCTAGGATTGTTGTGAGGATCAGATGAGATCTTTGTTGCTTATGATGTACTGAGACACAAATATCACTTACTTGTAACTTAACAAATACTAACCCCATATTCTGGCTTAGCACAGTGCCTGGGAACAGAGGAGGCCCTTAAGAAATATTTATTGCCCTCTCATTTTCTCCCTACAGATCCTTAAAATATCCTTGAGAATTCAACAAAGTACTAGAACTAGTAGTACATTACTCACAGAACTGTTGCCTATAATTGCATGAATAGAATATTGATCAATAAAAATTTAAGAAGAACATTTTTAATAGATGTTGCCATTCCCCAAACTCAACAATCTCTGTGCTAAGTGGAATGAAGAGCTTTCAAAATATAGAAACCTAGTAAAAGCAATCAAAACCATGTAGGAATACAATAAAGTACATATCATCCCCATTATCCTGCCTGTTACTGGAGTTGTCCCAAAGATGCTTTTAGTGAGCTTACATCTTAGATTCAATTACAAAAACAGAAATGAAAACAAACAGTCATTTTATTCACCTGGGCAATATTTCACAGACCTTAAATATAAAAGAATAATAGGATAGTGACTTGTCCTAGGACTATTTCTGTCTTAACTCTATTTAAAATATGAGAATAAGACGATGATAATAATAAGATAGCATTTATATAACCCTTTAGGGTTTATCAAATATTTTCCTTCTGTACCAAGTACAGAAACTTTCTGAGATAGATTGTATAGGTATTGTTATTCTCATTAAGGGAATAAGAGGCAGCCTCAGAAATATGAAATGACTTTCCTGAAGCCACATAAAGAGTAACCATCAGAACGTGGACTAGAACTCAGATCTGACGACCCAGAATATATGAATTTTCTTTCTACTACACACAGTGTCTCCTAATAATAACTCAGATTTCCTTATATGTCACTTTCACATCAGTCCTGTGTAAGGCAGGTAATGCAAGAATTGTCACACTCATTTGACAGGAGAAGAAAACAAGTCTCAGAGACAGAATGCTTTGGAAAGGAATCAATAATGAAACTGGGATTCAAACTTAGGTTCTCTGACTCCAAATTAAATACTTTTTTCATTACACCAAGATGATATACAGATTGTAAAAGGTGTAAGCAATCAATTAAAAACAATCTAAGATATAGATTTTATTCTTAAAATTTGGAATAGGGATTTTCCCCATGTAAAACAATGTATCTTTTATTAGTATTTATGATAATATACTTCCTTATATTTTCTTTTATGCTGATAGTATAAGAAGGACATTCTATCCCCTTGCCATCACTCTGACGGCCTGATGTTGTTTCATCTAAGCTGACAGTGAATTCCTTGAGTCCAGGACCTACTTAAAATTTTTTTTTTTATATCTCTAGCTCTAAGCACCATGTCTGGCACATAAAGATCACTTAATAAACATTAGTTGACTGACCCACAGTGTATGTGATATGAGTTAATGAGTGGTTCTCTTGGCTTCCTCCACACATACTCCATTTTCTTCACATTCAAAAAACATCACTGAATCATAACTTAACAAATACTACCACCAGGAGAACCTCCTGGTGTTCTCTTATTAAGGGCTGCTGTGAGACCCCTTGGCATCTTTATACATGCCCATCTTTTCAAACCCCGAAGATTAACAGCAATAGATGGCCTGGATTCTGCAAGGCAGAGAGTGAGTATGTACACATGTATGATAATTTCTATAAGGCTTCATTTTGTGAATGAATCAATGGTCATGTGTATGCTTCTTATTCATTCTTGATGGGCTCACATCTGGCCTGGAGCAGATGAAACCAGATCAAGCTTTATTAACTTTTCTATCAATTGAATACTAGAATTTGAGACATACACACATTTCATTGCTCTCTTTTACTGTCTTTTTAATCTTGTGGTTTTTATGAATGGGTATGTAGTAGGGGGAAACTGGCCCCTGAATTTAGTCCCTACCAGCATGCACAAAATGCCACAGATGAATTGCTCATGATAGAGAATCTGCTTCTGGTTGTGATGATTTGAGATTGGAAGTACTTTGAGAAAACTTTACAGCATGGGTAGACATTCAGTAACTGGTTCCAGTCTGCTAATTATGTGGTCAATAGAAGCTTCTTTGACTGGTCAAGTGCTTTGCTAGAATTTGGGATGCATTTAAAATGTATTTGCCAAAGAACTGGAAAAGGAGGGTATGTCCTTCAATTGGGGAATGGCTGAACAAATTGTGGTATATGCTGGTGATGGAATACTATTGCACTCAAAGGAATAATAAACTGGAGGAATTCCAGGTGAACTGGAAAGACCTCCAGGAACTGATGCAGAGTGAAAGGAGCAGAGCCAGAAGAACATTGTACACAGAGACTGATATACTATGGTAAAATCGAATATAATGGACCTCTGTACTAGTAGCAATGTAATGACACAGGACAGCTCTGAGGGATTTATGGTAAAGAATGTTACCCACATTCAGAGGAAGAACGGCAGGAGTGGAAACATATAAGAAAAACAACTGCTTGAACACATGGGTCGGGGTGGACATGATTGGGGATGTAAACACGAAACTACCACACCAATGCAACTAACAACAATTTGGAAATAGGTCTTGATCAATGACACATGTTAAAACCAGTGGAAATGTGAATCGGCCATGGGTGGAGGGAGTGTGGGGGGTGAAGGGGAAAGTAGGAGCATGAATCATGTAACCATGTTAAAAATGAATATTAATAAATGTTTAAAAATGTATTTGCCAACCACATTCTCAGCCCTTCTCTCTATGTGACTTCTTTCTAGCTAATGGTGTTCAATTAGTGACTTCCATTCTATAAGGGAGAGACTTTGGAACTGCTTTATTTAAGACTGACAAATGACCCATGAATAAGGATTTCAGTACATGTTGTTTTGTTTTAGGTGAAGGGAATTGGAGGGTATGGCCTCGTGAGTTTTGAAATGTTAATTGAGCAAGTCCCCTTAAATCTGGGGGTCTACGAGTCAAGTCCATGTAGGGTTTTGCAGCCTGCCTATCACTGATGCTCTGAGGAGCAAAGAAAAATTGTCAGGACTCAACCCAGCAGTAACTGAGATAAGAATTCATGAGGCATCAATGTGGCATTTGGATGTAAAAACGATGGAGCCAATGTTACATTGAAACTTGATTAAATCTGAGCCCACTGTCCCCAGGGACTAATGTGAGATTGAGAAGTGTATGACCCCAAGATAGTTGGGAGGAAATGTTTCTACTTCAGCTCTTGCTTATGTCTTTGAAGTAACTATCCTTTCACAAAGTATAATGGATGGTAATTGGTTAAATGGAACTGAGGTAACTAGTACTGGTGTCTAAGGTAGGGTTTACACATGTACTCTAGCTGATAGAATTAGAAAAGAAACATCTCAACCCCTCAGGGGTAACCCTGGAAACAGGAGAAGGAGATGCAACTGGCCTGCCTTTGGAAGAGTGAGACCATACAAAGTTTCTCACTACACTCACCACTGTTATTCCAAGGAAATGTGAAAAAGTTGTAGCTTCTAAAGAATACATTTCAGAGACTATTATACATTCTGTAATGACTATTAGTGTGGGAAAGTCAAATATTTCAAGGATTATTCAAGCCAATGAAATAGAGTTAGTTCTTTTACAGCACAAAGTGTGGTTGGAAATGGCAGGGGCAGGGGTCAAGAAATGGAAAACAAATTGTAGCAAAATAGCCTAATTCATTATCAGAAAACAAAGACCTTCAGAGAGGCTCTCCAGCAAAGGGTTGTTACTGGTTTCTCTACAGTAGAATACAGACCTCACGAAATTGAAAGATTTTTTTTTTTTACAGAAAAATAATCAGCAAGCAAAACAAAAAGAACCAAGCAGCTAACCATTGGTCTGAAGGGGAAAATGCATATATTGGACAAGTCAAAGGCTAGAATACTAAAAAATGGAGAAAAGGTAATTTTTAGCAATAAAACACTTTTAGTTTATATTTCAAAACTATTGTCAAAAGAAGTCTGTAAAATTCATGTATCTTCTTCAGACTGTAAAATCCAATTTCCCAAAAGGTCTGGGGGATTTTTTTTTAAACTTTAAGTGGGTGAGAGAATCTTGTCCCTTACTGAAGGAATGAAGACTACTAATCAATACATTGATAAGCAAAATTGTTCTGGAATTACAGAAATTCAAAAGTGGAATTTTGGATACAAATCTGAACCTTTCCACATGTCATGGAACATTAAGAATTGTATTTAAAAGATGAAGGGAGGGGGCAGTGAGATAGCATAGTAGAGATAATGCCTGGCCTGGAGTTGGGAGGACCTGGGTTCAAATCTGACCTTAGACACTTTCTAGCTATATGATTCTGGACAAGTCATTTAACTCCAGTTGCCTAGCTCTTACCACTTTTCTGCCTTCTAAGACTTAAAAAAAAAAGTTAAACATGCCTCAGCATCCTGGGAAGGTCCCTGATTTAATCATATCTACCCTCACCCCCATCAAAAACTTTGGTTCATAATCAGGTCTAGGCTTGGACTCTTCCTCAAAGGTATGCTTACTGTATAAAGGAATAAAAGTTCCATTTCATGATGAAGAATTAAAGAATATATACCAAAATATTGTGAAGAGAGGAAAGTTATGCAAAATAAGTGATCATAACAAAACCAGGAACTATTGCATAAGGATTTTTTGAAGATGTTAAAAAATTTGTCATACTTATCATATAAGTCAACAATTTAATTCTTTTATTCTATCCAAGGTAATTTGCACACTGTGAGCTTTGGCAGGTCCTCCTACCAAGCTGGAAAATCAAGTAAAGGCTTGGTAATGGACTATATACTTTGTTAGCCCAGGACAAACAACTAATTTTAAGAAGCTCATTACCAGAAGTTTGGTTCCTTGTTGAGAAATTATTTTAGCCTTAACAACTCACCAAGGGCCTTCTACAAAGCTGTGAAGCAATTGAAGTCGCTTATCTTTGGAGGGAATATCCTCACCAATGAAATCACAGATCCTTGAACCTCTGAAGGAAATTAAATATACTGTATGTTCCTACTGAACCAAAAGCTTGACATGTTTTGGGGATCTCAGCTAATATTTGGAGTGGACTTAGGAAGATTACAACTACATCTCTTTTCAGTCATGTCTTCTGAATAACAGTGAAGCAGGTAAAAGGTGAAGCCCTTACATAGGGAAATACTTTTAAAAATTAAAAAAAGGGAAAAATATCTTTCTGAAGATGATGTTGGATAGGCCTATGGATTTCAAGTAATTATGTGATATTATGATTCCTATTTAGTATGAATTATTTAGAATACTATTCTTTTTATTTTTCCACATCCCAGGGTTTGTACCAAAATGGCTCTGTTCAACTTTGCATGTCAGGACTTTGAAGGGAAAATTACAGTAAAATATGTTCAAAACAGTGAAGCTTTATGTGAACAAACATGAGAATTTCCAGGATTCTTAAAAATCCGTTTGTTAAAAATATGGTTTTTATTTTAGCTTTATGTTTTCCTTTACCTTCTCCCAATATTTCCCTTCTAGCTTCCAAATATTTACCTATCTTTCCAGAAAACTATACATCAAAATGGCATAAGCTAATCAACCTGATTTTGGTCTCAGGGCTTCTGATGGGTCCTATTATAGATGGGTTCCATATACAACTTTGGTAGTGACAAATGTGGTGACAGGAATAGTTTTAGGTTATAATTTTCTTACTAGCCAATATGATTTTTGGAGGCCATTGGCTATACTAGAAAACACATTAGAATTGAGTCAGAATCCTGGGTCAGACTGACTAGAAACTTCATGAGAACAGAGATTATATTTCATTTAAATTTAAAAAAAAAATATCCCCTAGAGTTTGGTCCAAAGCTTTAAAAAAAATTGACTTAAAGCAAAGGTCCATCAAATTTTTATTTCATAGAACCTCTGGGCAGTCTAGAGAAGCTTAAGGACTCCTGTTCAGAATAACATTTTCAAAAATACAAAATAAAGTATATAAGATTACAAAGTAAACCAATTTTTATAATTATATACTTAGTGATCACCACCACCACCAAAAAACATTTAAATAAACAAATATATAAAAAGTTATGTGCAAAACCACAAACTCCCCATTGTCTTCAATTTGTTAAAATATGTCAACTATATATGTGTGCTAATATAAATATTATTTTCTTTTGAGTTTCCTTTGAATTTGTTTTACATGGATATTTTTTCTCTTGATTTTGTGGCAGCTAATTAAAAAATTTTTTTTAATGTGTTATTATTATTCTCTTTTCTCCTCTTATCATCTCTTCATATATTTCCCTTATTTTCTATATATTTCTGATGTTTTTAATTTCTAATAACATAATATAATTCATTACATTCAAATATCACAATCTATTCAGCCATTTCTCCTAGTCATTGCAATTGTATTATTTCCAGTTATTTTGTCATTACAAACAAAGGTTCTATGAATATTTTTATACATACACAGCTTTTTACCCTCTTAATAATGCCTTTAGGGCCTAATCCTAGTAATTGGATCCTTAGGTCAATGAGAATGGATAGCTTTGCAGCTCTTAATGTATATTTCCATCTTTTTTCCTAAAAAACAATTTACAGCTGCTCTAGCAATGTAATATTAGGCTCGTTTTTCCATGTTCCTATCAGCATTTAATTTGACCAACTTAATCTGTTGGGTTCTCAGTTAACATAAATTACTAGGGCCATATTTAACTAGACTGGTCCTCAGGCAAAAGAAACAGTCTGTTTCCAGGGCCATACTTTTTCCAAAACCAAGTCTTTCCAGCTTAGTCATATCCAATGGAACTTTTGTTCCAATGTCACAACCCCTCAGGAATGAAGGATTACCTCCATAGCAGGATGAGTGTTAAAGAAAGATTTTTGCAAAATATTTATGTTCTCTACACCATATTGTCCAACCAAAAACTATATATGGATTATGTATATGAATACTCAGGCTTAGATTTATTACTAGCTTCAGACAGGTGTGTGGGAGCCCTTCAACTCTATTATATTTAACTTATCTAAGTTTCTATTATTTTCATTAGACTTATCTAGTTCTGAGAGGGGGAAATTAGAGTCTTCCACTGTTATTATTTTGTTATCTATTTCCATCTAAGTCTCATTTCATTTTTCCTTCAGAAATCTGGATGCTATGACTCTTGGTGCATACAGATCCAATAGTGATAATTCTTCATTAGCCATAGTACCCCCCTTCCTCTGACATAATACTGTTATCCTATTCATTCCTTCCAATTATATCCATTTTATTCCCAACTTTTGTCAGAGATCATGACTACTTCCATTTCCTTCACTGGATCAGCTGAGGGATAGTATATTCTGCTTCAGCCCCTCACCTTCACTTTATATGTCTCTCATTTTTTGTGTGTTTCTTATAAACAACACATTGTCATGTCCTGATTTTTTTTTATCCTTTCTGCTATACATTTCATCCCATGGGTGAATTCATTCCGTTTACACTCAATGTCATAATTATTAGCTGGGTATTTCCATATACTCTATTCCTCCTCTCTATTTGTCCCTTTCTTCCTTTCTTTCTGTCATATCTCTCTTCTGATATCCAGTTTCCTTTGACTAATACCTCTTCAATTCATATTCCTTTCCAAAAATCTTCTCTTATCCTCTTCTCTTGTCCTCCTACTTCCAAGTAGGCCCACTTTTCCAGTGTTCCTTTTCTTCCCTCTTTCTCCTTATTTTTAAATTCTTATGCTATCCAAAAAATTCTTATGCTTATCCAAAAATCTTTTCCTTATCCCCCCCCAACCATGCCCTCCTACTTCTTAATATGAGTTTGATTCTATAAATCCCTCTTTTTTTAAAAAATCCTTAACTTCTGTGTATTGGCTCCTTGGTGGAAGACTGGTAAGGGTGGGCAATGGGGGTCAAGTGACTTGCCCAGGGTCACACAGCTGGGAAGTGTCTGAGGCCGGATTTGAACCTAGGACCTCCTGTCTCTAGGTCTGACTCTCAATCCACTGAGGTACCCAGCTGCCCCTATAAATCCCTCTTGTAACTTGTCCCAAGTCCCTCCCTTATCCCCTCACCTTACTCTCCTACCTCTTGATATATACTCCCCTTGAGGTATTCTTCTTTACACTTATCCCCTTGTCCTCCTTTCTCTTAACCCACCCTTACTTCTCTTATTCCCTCATTCCCCCAAGGGGACTCCCAGTCCCTTCATTATTCCATCCCCCTTTCCTCTTGTTTCTCCATACATTAAGAAGATTTTTACCCTTCTAATTGTGTATGTTGTTCTCTTTTTATCCCAGGTTTGATAAGAGTAGGGTTTTAATACTATCAGCCCTCCACTCCCTCCCCTCTTTATCCATGACAGTTCCTCCACTAATTCCTCCTCCACGTGAGATAACCATTCTACTTTATCTCTTCCTGCTCTATTCCACTATCATTACTGGCTCATTCAAGCCCTCCATCCATATATGCCCCTTCATAATACCTAGGCAATGATACCATTCTCAGAGATCATAGAGGATATTTTCTCATACAGGAATGAAACACTTTGACCTTTTGGTTTGCTTATGATTAGTCTTTCATTACCTTCATGTTTTTCTTATAGATTAAATTTTCTGCTGAGTTCTGAGTTTTCCTCCAGGGAGAGTTGAAACTCCTTTAGTCATTAAATAATCATTTTTTTATCCTTTTATAATTATGTTCAGCTTTGCTGGATATGTTATTCTTAGTTGTAAGTCCAGTTCTTTTGCACTATGAAAAGCTGTGCTCCATGTCTTGTGTTCTTTTAATGTTGTGGCTGCTAAGTCTTGTGTTATTCTGATGGTAACTTCTCAGAATTTAAATTGATTTTTGCTTGTGGCTTGTAGTACTTTCTCCTTAACCTGGATGCTATAGACCTTAGTAATGATTTTCTTGTGCATTTTCATCTTCGGCTTTCTTTGAGGTGGTGATCAGTGCATTCTTTCAATTTCTATTTTACCCTCTGATTCTAGTATCTCTGTGCAGTGTTCCTTAATGATTTCTTGGAATATAGTGTCTAACCTCTTTTTTTTTTATTGTGAATTTCTAGGATTCCTACTATTTTTTAGATTGTCTCTCCTTCTATTTTCTAGGTCATTTGTTTAGGGAATAAACTATTTCATATTCTCTTCTATTATTTCATTCTTTTGATTTTGCTTGATTACTTCTTGTTGTCTTAGGAAATTATTAGCTTCTCTTTTGTCCAATTCTAGTTCTTGATACATTATTTCCTTCTTTGAGATTTTAGATCTCTTTTTCCATTTGGATAGTCTTTCTTTCATAATTTTCCTGATTTTCTTGTATTTCTTTTATTTTTTCCTCTAGTTTTCCCTCAACCTCTCTCACTGGTTTTTGAGGTCTTATAAAAGCTCTTCTAAAGCTCTTTTTTTTCAGCTTTTGTCCATTTATTGTATTTTTTTGAAGTAAATGCTTTTACTTTACTCTTCTCTGAGTTTGACCTAAGGTCTTCTATGTCACCAAGAGTGGCTATCAATAGTTGAGTTATTTCTCCTTTGTTCGAACATTTTATTTATTTACTTTTAAAATTTTAATGGCCAGGCAAATAGAAATTGATTATTGGCTTTCTGCTGGAGTCCCAGGGTTTCTATTTTGTTAGGATATGTTACTTCAGGTTTCGTATTTGTTTTTTGTTTGTTTGTTTGTTTTTGTTTTGTTGTGTGCTTATTTGTGGAACATCTGCTACAAGAAAAGCAATAGAGATAAATTATCAAAAAATAGGATTGCCCTTTGACATTGAAGATCAAATTGATGTTAGATAACAAATTTCTAGTGGACCTAATCAGCATGGTTGTATACCTTCTTTCAGTACTGTTCAGTACCACATGCATAGAAGAAGAAGATGAGTATTATAGAAGTAACCCCTGGTTGCACTTTGGCAAAGCAGGATCAGTGATGGGACAAGTAGACATGAAATTTAATAGTAGAAGACAGTGGAAGTTGAACTAGAGCCTGGTAGAGAGTACTGAATCTCAGAGGGACTAGAGGTCATAGTGAAGACAAAGGACAAGTCTAGGAGGAGTGAAACATAGGAAAAGATGGAATGATAAGAGATTATTATCAGATAGAAGCATTTCATAATTCTTGGTCATGAAAATAGAACATTTGTGAGTGATAAGTCCCTTTATGAGGCTAAAGTGGAATGAAGATATAGCTCATGAGTACCAAAAGTCATCCATTATGGAGAAGAGAAGTTGTCTTACACTTATGGAGTGACAAACTCTCTACCTGCTATCTTCATTTCCTTTCCAACCATTCACTTTTCAGCCACTTGAAATGTCTTTCCATTCTACCACTCCACTGAAACTGCCCTCTTAAAGGTGACCGATGATCTTTTTACTATCAAATCCAATAGCCTGTTCTTGAATTTTAGAGCTTATCCTTCTTGATGCCTCTTCACTGTTAGATTGTCTCTCCTTCTGGATATTTTGATTGTTGTGCATGACACTGCTAGTTTTCCTCCCTCTTTACCAATTACTGTTTCTCAAATCTCCTTTATTGAATCATTGTCCATCTCTCATCCACCAACTTTCTGTCCTCTCTCTATATTCTCTCCCTTGGTGATCAACTCCTATGGGTTCAATGATCATCTCTACTCAGATTATTTGTCATTGGAGTCAGCAAGGTATACTAAGACCAACTGGACAGAAAGAAGGAATAGATGAGTTTGGCAAACAGATTACTATACTTGATAAATGGTCATTTATAGAATAGGAATTGAAGATTGCAGTTATTCAGATATATACTTCCCTACTCATGAATCTGCAGTGACCCCCTTATTGTTTCTAGAATAAAATGCAGACTTCTTAGCTTGACATTTAAGGCTTTCTACAATCAGACTCTGAATGACCATTTCAGCCATCATATTTCCCCCTTTCATAGGTATTCCAGCCAGACTAGCCTACTAACTTTTCCTTGAATTAAATGTTTTTTTCCCATCTCCTTGCATTTGCAAAAACCATCCCTCATGAATGCAGTGTACTACCTCCTCAACTGACCCTCTCAGTTTCAGGCTATCTTGCTTTACAGCTAATCTCAGTTATTACCTCCTTAATGAGTCTCTTCTCCACCACTCAAGTGTTTAATACTCCCTACTTCCCTACTTTCTCCAAATTATTTTATATTTTCTTATTTGTATACTTACCAATAGAATGTAAGTTCCTTCAGGGCAGGGCCTGTTTCATATTTGTCTCTGCATTCCCATGACCCTGTCCATATTAGGTGATTAACAAATGTTAGTTGAATTCTCTGCTCCAAAATAGTTTTTCCAGAGGGATCAAGTTGTTTGACCTTAGATAAGTAATTTAATTGATCTTGGATAAGTTTCCTTATTTGTAAAATTAGAGAATTTAATGAAATGGCCATGAAGGATTATCATAGCACTAAAAAGTTATAATCTTCAACTAGTTGCATTACTTTTTACATAGCAGGAGATAAATAAATATTTGTTGATTCAAATTATTATGTGTTCAAACTGAATTTTTCGCTTCATTTTGTTCTAATCCCTGAAATCCCACAAAATAGAGATTCACTTGGTTTAGCAAGCACTTTCTTTTTAAAAAAGCAAAGGCCTCTGGGACAGCTGAGATTATCAGGCATTCACACATTACTGCAAACAAGTTTAATCAGCTGGCTTTCCTCCCAACACCTGGCTGAGATGAGTGAATGAGCTGAAGGAATGGGAGCTTTGATTGGATGGAAGAAGTAAGTAATTTTGGAGTATGGAATACTTTTGTAGGAAGGGCAGGCTGAATTAAACTACTGTGATTGGTTCTTTAGAGTGGCATTAGGGTATTGAGCTCCCAAAGGCCTAAAATGGACCAATAGGAAGCAGAAGAACAGAAGTAGAGATGGGGTTACCGGAGGTAAAATTCAGCCTCCAAGTAAAATGAATTCTCATTTCTAAAGAACCCACTTACAAATGGACTTCGAGGACACTATTTATTCTTAATTAGACCTTACTTACCTCTTATAGGAACAATATAGGTGACCATTTAACCAGTGTGTGATCATTTGAGAAGGAAAAGAAGGTGGCTGTTTCTCAAAATTATTTTGGGAAGTAAGAGTTATGCATCCAGGTGTTAATGATGAAATTTGTTTCCTCATCTGTAAAATGGGAATAATAATACTGATGGTATCTAGCTCACAGGGGTGTTATGAACCAAATGACATGCTACAGATAAACGACACTTTAATGCTTTGGTTCCTGCCTTCAATGAGCTTACATCCAATAGAGGGGCTATGACTTGGACAAAAGAAAGTAAATTATGATGTAGATTGTAATGGGTACAAAGGAGTGATCCAGAACAATTGTTATTTTTTTTTGGAAAATTTCAGGTAGGAGGAAGAGGTGAGGGAGTTAGAGGATATTCCATAAAGCAGGTGACACTAGAATTGGGTATAAAAGAGCAGGGTTTCTTTCATTTATTTATTTGTTTGTTTGTTTGTTTGTTTATTTGTTTACTTATTTGTTGCTTTAAAATTCCCAAGTATCTCCCACCTTCCCTTCCCTCCCTGCACTAGAGAAGGCATAATTAACAAAAAGATATATGTATATATGCATATATACATATATATATGTCTTGCTTGTTTCTATTTATCAGTTTTTTCTCTAGTGGTGTACATAAACAAAGTCATTCTTCAAATATTTCTTTTGCTGTATATAATGTTCTATTGGTTCTGCTCATTTCACTCAATAATTTTACGTAGGTTTTTTTCCATGTTTTTTTTTAATTAACCTGCTCACCATTTCTTGTGGCACAGTAGTATTCCATCACAATCATATGCCACCATTTGACAATTGTGGGCATTCCTTCAATTTCCAGTTCTTTGCCACCACCAAGAGGACTGTTATAAATATTTTAAGACATAGAAGTTTTTATGCTTTTTCCCTGATCACCTTAGGAAATAAACCCAAGTGCGGTATTGCTGGGCTAAAAGATATATAGCTTTATAATTCTTTGGGCATAATTCCAGATCACTCTTCAAAATGGTTGGATCAATTCACAGTTCCACCAACAGTGTATTAGTATTCCCATTTTTCCACATCCCTTACATTTGTTATTTTGACTTTTTATCATTTTTGCCAATCTGATAGATATATCTGAGTTGTTTTGATTTGCATTTCTCTAATTAGTAATGATCTAGAGTACTTTGATTTTTTCATCAAAACTGTCTGTTCACATCTTTTGACCATTTCTCAACTGACAAATGGTTTATATTCTTAAAAATTTGACAGAGTTCTTTAGATATGAGACTGCTATCTCATCTAACTGCACCCAATTTTCTGCTTTCCTTCTAATCTTTGCTACATTAGTCTTATTTGTACAAAACCTTTCAAATCTGATGTTTTCAAAATTGCCCATTTACATCTCACAGTGTTTCCTATTTCTTGTTTATTTATAAATTCTTCTTTTCTGTAAATTGATAGGTAACATCTTCCCTCTTCTAATTTGCTTATGATATCTCACTTTATGCCTAAGTCATATGTCCATTTTGATATTATCTTGGTAAAGGGTATAAGGTATTAGACTATCTCTAGTTTCTGCCAGAGTGCTTTCTACTTTTTCCAACAATTTTGATGAAATTGCAAATTTTTATCCCAAAGGAGTAGATCTTTACTTTTGTCAAACACAAGGTTACTATAATCTTTTACTACTGTTGAATATCTGTTCTGTTTCACTAATCTTCTTTTCTATTTATTAATCAGTACCAGGTAGTTTTGATAATTATTTGCTTTATAATAAAGTTTTAAATCCATTACTGTTAGACCTCCTTCCTTGACTTTTTTCATTAATTCCACTGATATTCTTGACCTTTTGTTCTTCCAAATTAATTTTGTTATGTTTTTGTAGACCAATAAATAATTTTTTGGTAATTTGATTGGGATGGCATTGAATAAATAGATTAGTTTCAGGAGAATTGTCATTTTAATTATGTTGGCTCTGCCCACTTATGAATAATTAATATTTCTCCAATTATTTAGTCCTGACTTTATTTGTATAAAAAGTGTTTTATAATTAGGTTTATATAGTTCCTGGGTTTGCTTTGGCAGGTATACTCCTTGGTATTTTATTCCACTTATGCTTATTTTAAATAGGTGATCTCTTAGTACCTTTTCTTACTGGACTTTGTTAGTGATATATAGAAATGCTGATGATTTATGTGAATTTATTTTTGAATCCTACTATTTTGCTAAAATTATTGATAGTTTCCAATATTTTTTAGCCAAATCTCTAGGATTTTCCATATATACCATCATATATCATCTTCAAAAAGGAATAGTTTTATTGCTTCTTTGCCCATTCTGATTCTTTCAACTTCTTTTTCTTCTCTTATTGCTAATTACAAGCTTTTCTAATATAATATTAAGTAATGTTAGTCATAATGGGCATCCTTGTTTCATTACTGATCTTATAAGGAAAGTTTCTAATTTTTCCCCATTACAGATGTTTGTTAATGGTTTTAAGTATATGTATTTCTTATCATTATAAAGAAAAATCCATTTATACCCACACTTTAAAGTGTTTTTTTTAATAGGATTGGGTGTTGTACTTTTGCATAAGCTTTTTTTGCATCTATTGATATAATAATATGCTTTTATGATTGTTGTTGATATAGTAAATTATGTTAATAGTTTTCCTTATATTAAATGATCCCTGCATATCTTGTATAAATCCTGTTTTGGGATATGTTGCTGTAGTCTCCTGGTTAACATTTTACTTAGGATTTTTATATCCATATTCATTAATAAAATTGGCCTATAATTTTCCTTCTCTCTTTTTGCTTTTCCTGGTTTATCAGCACCGTATTTGTTTCATAAAAAGAGTTTGTCAAAGAAGGATTTCAAGAAGTAGAGATGAGGAAGGAATACATTCTGGGAATAAAGGATAGATAGTTTATCAGACTGAGTCAGGGAAATAGGAAATAGTAAAGTTTGGGTGGACAACACAAGCATGTGTGAAGAGGAGTAGAGCATAGAACTGTAGATTGGGGTGAGATTGTGGAATGCATTAAACACTAGACTAAATAGTATGTGTATTTGTGTATAGACATACACATATGCACTATAGGAAATAGGTAGCCATGGAATGTTTTTGAGCAGTCAGAGTCAGATCAGTGCTTAGGAAGAATATTTTGTCAGCTGTATGAAGGACGAATGGGAAAGAGGAGAAAGAAACTAGAGTGGAAAGACCACTTGAGGAGACTGAAATTAGTCCAGATGAAGGGGACTGATTGATATCAGCAAATACTCAGTAAATTTTTCCACCTAGTTCCCTATAGATAAATTTTCCAAGTGCCCTTCTGTTTGCCTTAATTGTCCCAAAGGAATCCCAAATGGAAACTCTCTCATAGGGGTTACAGAATAATCAACCAGAACTTTAGGAACTTTTGTCCTTGTACCTGAGAACCTGTAAACTTTTTGGTTCTCATCAGGAGGAAAGAGAAGGACCTGGAGAAGAGGTGAAAAGTAGAGGAAGAAGAAAGAGTAATGGGAGGAGGAGGAGAGGAGACAGGAACAATTGAAAGAGCAAGAACAAATATTCTCCTCCTTTCTTCCGCTTCATATTCATTCTCTTAAAATTGAATTAGGTTTCAGTGAAAAGCTGTTTTGCAAAATAACAACCTCTTTGTGGTTTCCCCAGCTGAGCTATAAGAGGCAATTTGTGATGTGCAGTGTGTTCTGACTGCAGGTGAAAATTCACTGCCTACTGGTTCTTTTAATGATAATAAGAGTAACGTTTTGTCCTGAACTGGCACCTTTCAACCAAGATCTCTAAGCCTTCAGGTTGACTGTGTTGTATTATCACTTTGGCATTGGTGTGAGGGCTACTGTTGAGCTCTGTTTCCTTTCTCATGGCCAATTTCCCCTCTCCTCTCCCTTCCCAGGTAGTTAAATGTTTTCTTCATAAAAGCAGTATTTGGCTGCTTTGGGGCAAGATATAGGAATATTTCTGGCTGCTGTTATTACTTCTTACAGTTATAATGTCTAATCTCTAAAATTTGCTTTAAAATGATGAACAAAATCCAATAATAGACCTACCCCTGGGCTGTAGAGCAGTGGAAAAGAAATAGTGAACATTCAGAACTATAAAAACTACCCTTCATGCTGACCTGGGGATGTTTCTTGTTCCTTAACAGGGATCCAAGTGAACGAAAACCCATTCAACAATGACGATTAAAACAGTTGAAGGGTTACAGGAGATGAATTCAGTGCCCTGGCAGGAACCAGTGTGTGGCATTACAATCCAAGGACTAGCCTTTACTGAAGGCTGACTGTCACCCATCCCTAGCATGATGTACTGGCCAAACTGCTAGGATGAAGAAGGTGGAAATGGCTTTATTCCCTTTGAGGTCGTTCTGAGCCAATCAATCCTGAAAATGAGGAACTATGGGTCTCTAATGAAAGCCACTGAGATGAAAATGAATTGTATTTGACCAGTGTTGTTCACCAAGTACAATGTTCTGTACACAGTAGGTGTTCAGCAGATTCAAGTCAACAATTCAACAAACGCTTATTAAGTACTAGCTTTGTGGAGGTCAAGTAGTGATTGGAGGACTGACCTTGAAAGTCAGGAAGACCTGGGATCAAGTTCTGACTCTGTTACACTCTAGCTGCGTGGCCATTGGCAAGACAATGTCTCAATGGCCCAAGGCATCTCTCTAAGGCTTAGTGGTATAGATCAGTGATGGGCAAACTTTTTAAAGAGGGGGCCAAAGGAAAGGAAATGCTCATCTGTCCATCTGTTTTTAAGGCAACTCTCAAAGTTTCATTGTATTGTCTCCTACTCACTATTCTCAGATTAGGAATAATGTCAAGCTGCCCCATAGAACATTTCAGGGGACCTGCATCTTGCCCTCAGGACGTAGTTTGCCCATCACTGGTATAGATACATTTGTCAATCTGCCATAGAGGGAGGGATCTGCATCCTCCATAGAGGGAGGAGGTTTCCATATGGTGAAGTCCTTACTCTGTTGAAATAATGGGTCTCAACTGAAAAATAAAAATGTGGAGGTCAGGACTGTCTTGGGCTCTGTGGGGGAGAAGACACTCTACTCTGTAATTATGACTCCAGTGAAGAACTTGTAGAATTTACAATAAAAAAACTAGGTCCTAAGTCCCAAGTAAATGACTGAAATACATACCCAATGAGTCTAGACTAACATAATCCTGACCATATTCTGATCAATCGATCCAAAAGGATTTATTAAGTACCTAAATGCTAGGTACTAGCGATTCAAAGGTAGAAAAGCCATTATTCCTTCTCTCAAGGAGCTTATATTTAATCAGAGGAGAAAATATAAACAATTGCATATATAAACATATATAAACAAATACAAGCTAATTGGGGAAGACTCAAAGAGCTGAGGGATAAGGAGAGGCTTTGTAAGGAAGGTGATACTTAAGCTGAGTTTTTTTTTTAAATCCTTAACTTCTGTGTATTGGCTCCTTGGTGGAAGAGTGGTAAGGGTGGGCAATGGGGGTCAAGTGACTTGCCCAGGGTCACACAGCTTAAGCTGAGTTTTGAAGGAGGGAATTCAGAAAAGGGGTGTTAGCCTGGAAAAGTACTAAGGGGTATCTCACAGTGAGGATGATGACTAAGTTTAGGAGGAATATGGAATAAAGAGAGATGGAATGATAAGGAATTATGACCAGATAAAGGAATTTTAAAGTTTTCGATGGAAGTAGAAAACATGGGGGTGAGAGTGACCTCAGGGTTGCAGATATCCTTATGTAGTCCTGAGATAGGATATCAGAGTAAGTCATGGGAAATGAAGACATTGAGGAACTGGTTTATTAGGATGATTAAGGGACTTTTAACATATATGTGGAAGTTCACTGGTATTAGAGCAGATGTTGGAGTGAAGATTCTGAGTCAGGCACTAAATTCCTTGAGAAATGAGGGAGAATGACATGGGAGCCAATTGATTATTGGTGACTCTGGGTCCACCCTTTCGACTCACATTTCACCAGATCCCATAAATACTGCTCCCAGAAGTTGTCTCCACAAGAGCCAGAAAAATTCCTGTACCTTGGACTACTGAAGTAGCTTCAGAATAGCTTCTCTTGGCAATAGCTCTCGCTTACACAAACTGTTTTCCAAGAGTGTTCTTCTGAAGCTACTTCTAAAAGAGTTTGCAAGCTGTTTTTTGTCACAATATTCACCCACCAGACCAAATTCAATGCCGTTTCTCTTCCCTTCCCTACTTCCCTGTTTCTGTTTCTTTTTCTCATGCCCTCAGCCTCTGCCTTCTCTGTGAGCCTTCATTCCCTTCAGAAAAATCTCCACTTTCTGCTCTTATACTCCTACTGCATTACACGCCCAGCTCTTAGTGCCTCTCTCCTAAATGCAAAGGAAAGGCAGGTGGATGCAATATTTGTTGGAGAGCCAGGGTAATCTAATTATGAGGATCAGTGGGAATGGTACAGATTATGGGGGAAGGGGTACAAAATAGGTGAGCAAAGTATTAGATTTCTGTGCCATCTTGGAGTTCTTAGAGAAATATGAACATACCTAACTGCTTCAAGATTTCCACCCCAAAACAGAGGATCCAAATTAATGTTCAATAAAGATAGCATTTGACAAGAAATATTTATTCAGCACACACTGTGTACAGTGAACAATTCTAGGTATTGAGGGAGATATAAAGTTGAGATAAAACAGAGTTCCTTACTTTATGGAATTTAACAGAGTAGTAGGAGAATGATACAAATAGAGATGGCAATAATATTAAATAATAGTCAATAAATGTTTACACACACACACACACACACACCTCGATGTGTGTGTGATGAAGTACTATGTCAGATTCAATGGGGAAAATCTTTACCAAATGACAACATAAAGAAATGAGGGTTTTTTTCCTGGAAAAAGGTAGGCATAAAAGGGTGGGCATGAATTCAGTCAATGAAGATGGGAAGAAATGCATTTCAGGAAAGTCTTGGAAGTAAGAGAGTATGGGGTATGTTCAGTGGGTAGAGAAAGGTCAGTCCACTTGGTTAGTCCACTTGGGATGATGTATAAAATGTATGGAGAGAAGTAATATGAGAACAGGCTAAAAAAGGTAAGGATCTCATAATGGGAGCAAGAAGGTTCTGGGTAGCCAATACCTAAGAATTCTGTTGGTTTATCTATGAATTATTTGAGAGTGAAGTCTGGAAGAAGCAATATGGGAGTGTGGGTCTGAGTGATGCCAAAACAACCTGGAAAATGGGGAAAATGGCTGAGTTTCTGGAATGAGATTGGAAGGCCTATGGAGGCAGCAGATATGATTAATGGAATTGGCAATTTACTTCGTGAATGATCACAAGAAAGTACCATGTTGAAGGGGGGGATGTGATCTTGGTATTATGGGAGAGATCTGTGGAGTCCCAGGATAGATAGAAAAGATAGCTAACATTAAAAGAAAGGGATAGAATGCATTTAAATGGTCAAGGATACTATTTGGATAACAATAGGCGAGTGAAATGGCTAATAGAGTGGAAGGAGATCCTAGAGAAGTTAGAGATATCTTAGGAGATCTTTAGTAGACAGAATAGATATTCCAAAGCTTCATCAAAGTATTAGCTTTTTGCTAAAACTGCCAATACATTTTGGCAGTTCACAATGAGTTCAAGCATGTGGAAGAATACGGTGTTCAGTGATTGATCTATTTTATCTTCACTCCTGGACATTATCACATAAAGCAAGAGTTCAAGTTCTGGAGGAAGGGTGATAAGATTTTTTAAAAACTGAGCATCCCTAGGTCTTGCAAGTAGACAATAAGAGAATACATTTCTGTGTGACTTGGCTTTTCAAATGCTCTCTCTGTGGAAAGAGGTTCTGCCCAATAGATCTGCACATGGTAATCAGGTCTGGCTTCCTCAGGAATACTACATATATTGTCCATGTCTAATGGGAGAAATTCATTAAAAGTTACAAGTTACATTGAGAAAGAATATAATCTTGGCAACTACTTTAGTTACCTCTTTAAGGGTTTGTGAAAATGTGCTTTAAAATTTGCTACTGTTCATAACAATAAAAGGAAGGAGGGAAGGAAGGAAACAGAGAGGAGGAAAGAAAGGAAAGGAGAGGAGAAGAGAGGAAGGAAAGGAATGAGAGAAGGATGGAGGGAGGAAGGAGAGGGAGGAGAAGAAAGGAGAAGAGAAGAAAGAAAAGGAAAGAGGGAAGAAGGAAGGAAGGAAGGAAAGAAAAGAGAGGAGAGGAAAGGGAAGGGAAGGAAGGGAAAGAGGAAAGAGGGAGGAAAGGAGGAAAGCAGAGAAGAAAGTAAGAAAGTGATTCCTAGCCGTGTGACCCTGGGCAAGTCACTTAACCCCAATGCTTAGTCCCACCACTCTTCTGCTTTGGAACCAATAGATAGTACTGATTTTAAGACAGAAAGTAAAAGTTATATATTTTTTAAAAAGTAAGGAAGTGAAATGAGCAAAAAACAATGAAAAGAAAACTGGATTTTAGAATCTGAAAGATCTGGGTTCCTATGCCCCCCTCAGAGATTTATTAGCTTGTAAACCTTGGTGAGTCACAACCGCTCCGTGTTTTAGATTCCTCCTTTGTAAAATGGAGCTAATAATAACATCTAGGATCAACTCCATATAGTGGTCAGAAAGCTAGCTAGATTTGGATCCAGAGAAAACTGAGTTCAAGTCCTGCTTGACACATACTATCCATGTTATCATAAGCCTCCACCCTGGAAATTACTCAAATAGAGATAAGGTCACAGGTTCTGACTGAAACAAAACCCATTTCCCTCACAGGGTTGTTAGGTGGGTTAAATGAGATGCTGAATGTATGTGATCCATTTTGCAAGCCTTAAAGTACTAAATAAGTTCCAGATATTATTATTATCATACCTACTGTCTTTGTGACTTTCATCAAGTCATTGAATCTTTCCAGGCTTTATCTGTAAAATGAGCAAATTAGACCGACTTCTGAGGTACCACCTAGCTCTAAATTTATGATCCCTGGGGTCCTCGATTTGAACAGTAACTATAGCTCCATGACATTGTAAGCAAGTCACTGAGACTTCTCCATAAATTGAGAGGAGAACACCACATGTTTCGCTGCACATTCCTTAAAATCCTCTAATGTATGGCATTTTGCAAAAATATTGATTGAAAACAGACATCTCACAACCCTGATGACAAGTCTTGAAATTGCCTATTTTTTCCAACGATTTAAACTCTCAGCTACCCACTGCTGTCACCGGAGAACATCTTGCACAGAAGTCAAGCTTCAAATAGAAATCGTTTCAGAGGTGCATTGTTGGCTGCCTCTCTAGGATGCCTTGACAATTATTCAGGTACTAAACAGCCTAAGAGAAATGGGGCTGATAAAATTAGTTCAAATGTTCATAGAAAATAAACTTGATACTACTGTGACACTTGATAGGTATGGCTCAGCATATCATAAGCATGCCAACCCTTCGAAGCCTAAAAACCAGCTCCAAAAATTTATCGGGTATCTTTTTTTCAAAGCTACCCCAACCAGACCAAACATTTAGGTAGAGAAGACAAAGTAGGGCACTAAAAGGTTCATGGAGATCACCATCCTGAAGGTGGATAGTGAAGGTCAAAATTTATTAATATCTATTTGAAATTTGCTCTTGTGGTTTATGATCTCATTCAAGTCACTTCATTGATTTATAACAGGATAATCCATCACCATCATTCACTGCCCTGAGCTTGTTCTACTCAGGGCTTGGACCCAGTCTGTTCCTTTCTCCAAATTTGTTCTAGAGAACTCCTGGACCTTCCCCAAGGTCCCATCTTGGTTTTCTTAAATCTATAACTACGGTTTCTTTTGTTTATTCTGAGGAATGCCTTCTTAGAGATCTTTCCCATATCTAAGTCACTCTTGTTTTTCTGTTTTGTTTTATTTTGTTTTTGCCAAACAGTCAAACCCCTTTCTTTTGTTTAATGCCTGTGGGAGGTAGGAAGAGTCCAAAGGTAGTGGGACTCCAAACCATTCTTTGGTTCAGCCTCTCATTATATTTTCCTTCACAAAAATCAGACTTCTCTTTTGTTCTAGGGAAAAACAATCCCACTCTCAACCCCCACCCTCTATCTAACTTTGAGCTGCCGGAGTGCACTAACTTCTAAAATGATTCTGTATCATGCTTGAATCATTCTACCCAACTTAGCGGATAATCCTTGGGGCAGAGGCCAAGCTTCATGCAGAATGCAGCTGGTAGTTGCTTGTTCCGTAGCAACCAAGGGCAGGTGGCTTGTCTTGCCACATGTTTGCCAAAATCATTCAGCAATATAATAGCCATTCATAAGTAAGGTATGGTTTCTTTTTTTCTTTTTTTAACTAACCAAGAAAGATTTTCAGGGTTTCTGCATTCTTAGTCTTCTTAGTCTCTAGAAAACTATAGTTTGAAGATTATTATTCATTCATTGTTTATTTATTGGTTTTATGGAATAGTTTCAATTGTTTTGGAATTTAAATGTTGCATAGATTCATAGGGTTGGAGGTCCCCTAAAAATCATCTAGTTAAGCTTACAGTCATTTTATATTTTGCATTTTATTTTTAAAACTGGAAGAGAGCATCTAGTTCTTCATTTTAAAGATGGAGAAAATAGCAACCATAACAACAAAATTAGTAGCTAGCATTTATGGAGCTTTTAAAAGTTTACCTAGTGTTTCATATATGTTCTTATTTGATCCTCACAACCACCCTGTTTCCTCATTTTACAGATGAGGAAACTGAGATTGAGGGACTTGCCAAGGGTCATGTTTCTAGTAAGTATCTGAGGCAGGATGTGAACTCAGTACTTTGTGACTCCAAATCTAATATTCTATTCATTGTACCATTTTGCTACCCCTAGGGGAAAATGAAGTGGTTTAACTAAATGGCCTGTGAGGTCTCTCCCAGAAATAAAATTCTATAATTAAGATTTTTCTATGAATAAGAACTTAAATGACCAGAGTTTTCTAATATGATATTATTTTATGCAAGATAAGGATGAGCCAGGTAAAAAGAATCACTTTTCTGACTTCAAAAGTCTTGTGCATTTTACTACTTTTAAGTGCATATATTGTCATTGATCTAGATCTGAATTGGTCACCCAGTACCATTTTTTCTACCTTTCTGAACCTACCTCAACATCCTATTATTACAAAATAGGACCCCTTAACCTGGAGTCCAGAACTTAAATATTTTGGTAAATACATTTCAATATAATTGGCTTCTTTTGTAATACTATGTTTTATTTTATGCATTTAAAAACTTTCTGAAAAGAGATCCACAGACTTCACCAGACTGCCAAAGGGGTCCACAATACAAAAAATTAAGAACCCTTGTCATAATAGCTTACATTTAAGCAGAACTCAGGTTTTACAAAGAGACAACATGGTGCATCAGAAAAAATGACTACCAAAGTTGCAGGACCTGAGTATAAATTCCCACTCTACAACTTACTTGCTATGTGATCTTGGGCAAGTCACTTCCCACCTTTTTGGACTTCAATTATAAAATGAGGAGATTGGACTAGATTGTCTCTAGTTTTCCTTTCAGCTCTAATGCTGTGACACTATGAGATTCAAAATAACCTTATGAAATAGTATGATTATCTTCATTTTTTTTACAGATAAGAAATCCAAAGATCAGAGAGATTTAAGCCACTTTCCTGGGATCATACAGCTAATAAGTGTCAGAAGTAGAATTTAAACCAAAGTTTTCTGATTTCAAGTTTAATGCTCTTACTATTATACCCTTCTCTTCATTTATATGTCTATAACATGTAGGTAGGGCAACCAGGTGGTACAGTGGATAGAGCCTCAGGTTTAGAATCAGGAAGCCCTGAGTTTAAATCTGACCTGAGATACTTAGTAGCTCTGTGACCCTGGGTAAGACACTTAACCCTGTTTGCCTCAGTTTCCTCAAATGTAAAATGAGCCAAAGTAGGAAATAGGAAACCATTCCAGTATCTTTGATAAGAAAACTCCAAATGGCATAACAAAAAGTTAGAAATAACTAAATAACAACAACCTGTCTTCATCTAATTGTATGTATTGACTTTGTATACAGAAAAGAGATTTATATACCTATCTACAATAGGAGATGTATATTTATGACATAGGATAAATTAAACATGTACATTTCAAAAATTTTAGGTGTGTACCAAAAAAGAATCAAGTTGAAATTGAGAGTTATACTAGAATGTTGATCCTCTAAAAAAAACTTTTAAATCTGTAGGATACTGGATAAACAGATACCATCTACATCAAGGCATTCTTTATAAATATATATTTTAAATGACTCTTTTGTCTCAGACACACAGTTCTCACAACTCTACTTCACTATTTGGTTGACAAAATCCAAAGTAAATGTGATTATTCTAGATGAATGGTATGATTTGAGAAAGAAACCTAGAAAACACATTTGCCCAATTGTAAAAAATAATCTTCAATCTACCCTTTTATGTATCTACAGCACACTGGTGTAACAGATGAAATGAAAACAAGGAGTGAAGCCACAGATATAAAGTCCAAGCATTTTAAAATCACAGGTTGAGGGTGGGGGGAATGATATAAACATTATCTAGTTAGTTCAACTCTTTCCTTATAAAATATCTGCAATCAAGTTCATCCAGTCTGATTAAAAGCTTCCAAGAGCAGGATTTTGAGTGTCCTATAAGAGAACTCATTCTATTTTCCACCAATTTTATGGGCACAGAACTACTAAAATATAATACATTAAGACTAGTAATATAGTTTTTTAAAAATTAAGTACATGAACAATATTTTTAAAAATCAGGACTGTGGCAGTTAGGCAGCACAGTGTATAGAGCTCCAGCCCCTGGAGTTGGAAGCACCTGGGTTCAAATCTGGCCTCAGATACTTCCTAGCTATGTGATTTTGGGCAAGTCACTTAACTTCAATTGCCTAGCCTTTGCCACTCTTCTGTCTTAGAAATGATATTAAAAGAGAAGGTAAGATATTTAAAATAATGGCTTTCTAGAGTTATTATATTTTCATCTTTGTGTGATCTCCACTTCTGCTTCATCTATCTTTAAAATGTCCCTTTGAAAACCAGAATAGATAAAAGGATGATAGGAGTTAGAAGCTATTTCTTGGGTCAATAAATTCCAGGTACAGAAAATTCTCCTTTCTATCAGCTTTTAGAAGAAACTTCTATAAACAAAAAAAACCATATAGGAACTCCATTATAATATCAGAATGAAATTGGGTAAAAGGACACTGTATCTCTTAGACTGTATCCAAAGAGTTATTGAATTAACTAAAGGACCTTTTAAAAAGGTGGATTTACCTATAAGGCTTTCCCTCAGTATAAATACTCTAAGGATGGTATTTAATGGCATCAGTTTTTACCTCTGTGAAGAGTCCCAGGAAAAAATATTGGACTCCAGACAACAAACCAACCCTATTTTAACTGAATGTGGAGCTTATAGCAAATGCTTCTTCCTCACCTCCACCCCATGATCTGATCATCTTAATACTTGATCTACCTGGAAGCCATGTGGCATAATATGATTATCATCTCCATTATTTACCAGAACTAGTGATCAAGGCCAATATTGACTCTGTGTTTTTAAGGCTATAGAAATTATTATGGTAACAGAGTGATAGTGTTTATCACACTCAAGAAGGGATTTTTTTGAAAGAAAAAAAGAAGGAAAGAAAAGAAAGAGGGAGGAAATAAGGTTAGGAAGGAAGGAAGAAGGACTGATGGAAGGGAAAAAGGAAGGAAGGAGGGAAAAGAAGCCACTCCAGTAATCCTTCCCATGTATTACCACAGAGTAAGAACAGAGAAGACCATGTTCTCAACAAAGTATTATCAAATAAATCTATTGAGTCTATAGCTGGAATTTTCAATTTTGGATGGTTTCTACTTTTCCATTCATAAGTAAGTCTATCTACCTATAATCAAGTACTCCTCAGATGTCTCATTGTGGTCTGGATATGATCCTGTGGTCTCAAAGGCTATGCCATCAGAATATAAGTTCTAGAATATCCAACAAATCTGGGAAAGCAATATGGGCACAGTGACAGACTGCCATTGAAGAATCAGACTAAATTTAGAAAGACTCATCACTAAAGGCTGGCAACTAAGGAATTAGATTTTGACCATAGAAATTCAAGAAATTGTCTATTCAGGAAAAGATGTTTTAAAATCCATTTTATTTTGTTTTCAGTTCTGAATTGTCTCCCTCTTACCTCCTTCTTCTCCATCCATTAAGGGGGCAATAAAAAGGATTAAAAGGATTGGGGGAAGGAGGGGGGTAGGGAGAAGGAAGAAGAACAGGAGGAGGAGAGGGAGAGGAGACAAAAAGGAGACACCCCAAACTGTAATTAATCTGAACCTATTACATCTCTATCAGGAATTGGGTAACATCTTTTCTTTATAAGTCCTTTGTAAATTTGGTGGGTCGTTGCATTGGCCAGAGTTCCTAAGTCTTCCAAAGTTATTTATTTTTATAGTATTATTGTTGTTATTATATAAATTGTTCTCTTGGTTCTATTCACTTCACTTAGAATCAGTTCATACAAGTTTTCCCATGTTTTTCTGAAACCATCCTTTTTATCATTTCTTCCAGCATGCATTCCAGTATTCAGTTACATTTATATATCATAACTCATTTGGCTATTCCCTAATTGTTGGATACCTCCCAAGTTTCCAATGCTTTTCCACCACAAAAAGAGCTTCTATAAATATTTTTGTATTAATGAGTTCTTTTCCACTTTCTTTGACTTCTTTGGAGAAAAAACTCATCAGCAATATTGCTCAATATTGCTTAAAGTAAAATTCACAGTTTAAAAGCTTTGGGACATAGAAACAAATTGTTTTCTGGAATGATTAGACCAGTTACAGCTCTAATAGTGCACTAATCTATTTGTTTTCCCACAGCCATTATAGCATTTTTCATTTTTCTTTTTGTCAAATTTGCCCAGTGTGTGAGGCACTTTAAAATTGTTTTAATTTGCAATTATTTAATCATCAGTGATCTAGAGTATTTTTCCTATGGTTATTGATAGTTTAGATTTCTTCCCCTGAAAACTGTCCATTAATATCCTTTGACCATTTATCTATTGGGGAATAGCTCTTCTCATACATGCAGTTCTATTCCCTATATATCTTAGAGACAGTAAAATGTTACAGTGGATAGAGTGCTAACCTGAAGTCAGAAAGATCTGAATTCAAATTCCACCTTAGATACTTATTAGCTTTGTGATCTTGAGCCAAGTCCCTTAACCTTATTTGTCTTAGTTTCTTCATCTATAAAATGAGCGGAAGAATAATATAAACCACTCCATTGTCTTTGCCAAGAAAACCCCATATGAAGTCACAAAGAGTCAGGCACAACTTAAGTGACTGAACAAAAGACAACAAATATATTTTTAAAATGAGAATCTAGCTGCAGAGATTTTAACCAATTTCTTTCTTCTTTTCTAATTTTAACTATATTAATTTTATTTGTGCAGAAACTTTTCAATTCATCAAAACTATCCATTTTGCTTCTTGTGAACCTCTTATTTGGTGATAAACTCTTCACCTATCTATTGATCTGACAGGTAATTTCTTCCATACTCAAATTTATTTATGGTTCTCTCTTTATAAAACATATACCCTTTTGGAATTTGTCTTGATATAGTGTTTAATGTTGATCTATACCTAGCTTATGCTGGACTACTTTCCAGTTTTCCCAACAATTCTTGTGAGATTGTAAGTTCTTGTCCAAATCATAGATATTAACTGAAATATTGTGATTTTACACACACTAGGCGAGTATGCTCATTTGCTTCTGTATATTATAGCATATCTAAACAATTCTAATAAAACTCTCTTTTCTTACACTGTACCGAAGTGCTTTGACCATAACAACTTTGTGGTACAGTTGGAGATCTGGTACTTTTAGGCTTCTCTCTTTCCCACTTTTTTTCATGAATTCTTTTGATATTCTTGGACTTTTGTTCCTCTGGATTACTTTTGTTATTATTTTTTCCAAATCTATAAGGCAATTTTTTGGTAGTTTGATTGCTACAGCATGAATAAGTAACCTAATTTAGGTAGTGTCATTTTTATTCTATTGACTCAGCCATCCCATGAGTAATTAACATTTCTCCAAGTATTTAAATCATTTTCAAAATTGGGTTAGTACATTTTTTTCTGTATCTTGGTAGGTAAACTTCCAAGTATTTTAGACTGTCTGTAGTTATTTTAATTTCTCTTTTTATCTCTTCTTGCTGGATTTTGTTGGTAATACTGGATGGAGAAATGCTGATGATTTGCTTGGATTTATTTTACATCCTGCAGTCTTTTTGAAATTGTTAATTGTTTCAATTAGTATTTTTAGTTGACCATCTAGGGTTCTCTAAGTAAGTCATTATATTATTTGCAAATATCGATTTTGATTTCATCTTTGTGCGTATTTCATCACTGTATTTTTTTCTTGTTTTATTGCTATGACTAGCATTTCTAGCACAATATTGACCAGTTGAGGTGATAATGGACACTTCATCTTTATTCCTGATCTTATTGGGAAAGCCTCTGGCTTATCTTCATTACAGATAACATTGACTTTTGGTTTTTGATAAATAATTAACATTTTAAGGAAAGTTCCATTTATTCCTGTGATTTCTAGTGTTTTAATAGAAATGGGTATTGTATCTTGTCAAAAAATTTCCTGTATCTATAAATATATTTTTTGTCATTTGTTTATATTATATTATGTCATAACATATTATATTTATGTTTTCCCAATATTTGTGCCATACTTACATTCTGGATATAAATCTATCTTGGTCATAGTGTATGATTTTTGTGATATGTTGCTATTGTCTTCTTGAGATTATTTTATTGAACAAGTTTGTAGCAATATTCATTCTTCTTCCTGGTTTAGAAATCAAGATCATATTTGTATCATAGAAGGAATTTTGTAGGATGCCCTTTTTTCTTTTTTCTTTTTTTTAGTTTATGTAATATTGGAATTGTTATTTAAGTATCTGTTAGAATTCACCTGGCAGCTAGGTAACACAATGGATTCAAGAAGACCTGAGCTCAAATCTCAACTTATACATTTACTAGCTATGACCAGGACGAATCACTTAACTTGTTTGCCTCAGTTTCCCCAACTGTTAAATTTAATTAATAGACTGTTGTTGTGAGGATCAAATGAAATAATATTTGTAAAGTGTTTGGTACAGTGCCTAGAACATAGTAGTTGCTACATAAATACTTATTCCTTCCTTTTCCCCTTTTTTGTATTTGAAAGTTCATTTATGCCTTGTTTGATTTCCTTTTCTAAAACAGGTTATTAAAGTACTCCAGTCTCTATTCTGTTAACCAGGGCAATCTCTATTTTTGTAAATATTTATCCATTTAACTTATATTTCCAATTGTATTAGAATATAGTTTGGCAAAATAGCTCATAGTTGCTTAGATTTCTTCTCCATTGATAGTGAATTCACCTTTTTCATTTTTGATACTTGTATTCTGATATTTTTTTAAATCAAATTAGTTGATGACTCATCTACTTGGTTTTTTTTTTTTTCAACAAAGATCTCATCTAGATTCATTTATTAATTAAATGTGTTGGGTTTTTTTTTCAATTCTGCTAACCTCCCTTTTGATTTTAAGAATTTCTAATTTGTTGTTTAATTGTTGTTGCTGTTATTGTTGTTTAGTTGTTTTAGTTGCTTCAGACTTTTTGTGACCCCATTTGGGGTTTTCACGGTAAAGACTTTGGAGTGGCTTGCCATTTCCTTCTCCAGCTTATTTTACAGATTTTGAGGAAATTGAGGCAAACAGAATTAAATGAGTTGCCCAGGGTCACACAGCTACTTAGTGTCTAAGGTCAAATATGAACTCAAGAAGGTGAGTATTTCTTACTACAGATTTGGCACTCCATGCACTGTGCCACCTAGCTACTCTGGTGTTTAATTGGGGAGTTTTAATTGATTGGTTTTCTGTGGAGGTGGGGAGTTGTTTTGTTTTTTCACTTCCATACCCAATTCATTGACCTACTCTTTCTCTCTTTTAAGGATGAAGGCCTTCAGAAATAAACATTGCCTTGTTATATAATAGAAATGTTGCTATATTGTGTCATTGTTGTCATTATCTTTAACATAATTATTTCTATAAATTATTCTTTGACCCATCCATTCATTAGGATTAAGTAACTTATTTTTCAGTTAATTCTTATTCTTTGCCTAAAGGGCCTTGGTTGGATGTAATTTTTGTTGCATTGTGGTCGATAAAAGATGCATTTAATATTTCTGCTTTTCTGCATTTATTTATGGGGTTTTTAATGCTCTAATATATGATGATTTTTTTTTTGTTAAGGTGCAATGCACAGCTGGGAAATAGGTATATTACTTTCAGTTCCAATTTCAACATTCTCCAACAGCTTAGCATATATAACTTTCTAAAATCCCACTCATCTTTCTTTCTTTTTGTTTCTATTTTGGTTAGATTTACCTAGGTCTGAGAGGGATAAATTAAGGTTCTCAGCTATTTTAGCTTTACCATCTCTTTCCCCCTATAACTCATTTAGCTTTTCCTTAAAGAATTTAGATTCTATTCCAATTGATATACACATATAAAAATTAAGCCTTGCTTTTAATTGATTTTAATTGATTGTCTATGGTACATTTTAGTAAAATATGGTTTCTTTCCTTATCTCCTTTAATTAGGTCTAAATTTGTTGTTGCATCATCATTTCTAGCTCTACTTTTTAAAAAACTTTCATTGAAGCACAATTAATTCTATTCCAGCCTTTTATATTAACTGTATTTTTTTTTTATTTCATGTGTGTTTCTTATAAACAACATATTGTTGGATTCTGGTTTCTAATTCATTCTGCCATCCTCTGTCATTTTATGGATATGTATATCCCATTCACATTTACAATTATGATAGCTAATTGTGTATTTCCCTTCCTCATATTATCTTGTGTTTTTTCATTTTCTTTTTACTTGTCCTTCTTTATGAGTTTGTTTTTTACTAACTAATCCCTCTCTTAATTTATCTTCCCCTTTATTCTTCCCTTTTCCCTTAACCCATTTTATTTTGGTTTCCTATTGGATAAGATATATATTACTGTACCCAACTGTGTACATTTATATTCTTCCTTCCTTTGACCAGTTTAGATGAGATTGAGGTACAAGTGTCATTCAGTTCTCCTCCCCCAATTCCCTCCTTCTTATTGTATAGACTTCTATTTGTGTACTTCATTTATGTGAGATCATTTTCTTCATCCTTCCTCTGTTTTCCAATTCCCAGTTTTCCCCAATGAATTCTTTAATCTTGGCCTTTTTATTCTTCTTTTAAGATAATCAAAAGATAACAGAATCACCCATAGACTCACTATTAACCCTGTGATGATAGAATTCTGAGGAGCTACATATATCTTCTTCCATATAAGAATATTTACAGTTTAATCTTCTGATTTCTTACTTATGTTTACATTTTTACACTTCTCTTGACTCCCATGTCACATTTTCAATTTAACTCTGTTTTTTTCATTAATAATGGTTCTAAGTTATCTATTTCATTAAATATCCATTCCCTCCCACTCCCCACCCTCACCCCACCTCAGCCCCACAGCATTATACTCAGTTTTTCTGGCTAAGTTACTTTTGGTTTTAAAGCTTAATTTTTTCTTTCCAGAATATAATACTTCAATTGCTACATTCCTTTTTGGTGGTGGCTCCTGAGTCTTTTTTCATTCTGACTGTGGCTTCTCAGTACTTGAATTCTTTCTTTATGAGTGCTTTTCAGTATCTCTTCTTTGACTTGGAAGCTCTGAATTTTGGCTATAATATTCCTAGGAGTTTTTATTTTAAGGTTTCTTTCAAGATGTTATTAGTAAATTTTTTCAATATTGACTTTGCTCTCAAGCTCTAAGATATCTAGACCGTTTGCTTGAAATAAGATGCCTGGACCATTTTTTGTTTGTTTTTGGTAATGGCTCTCAGGTAGTCCAGTGAGTTCCAAATTCTCTATTCAATCTTTTCTAAGTCAATTGTTTTTGCAATGAAATATCTATTCCCCCCCTTATTTTTCAGTATTTTCACTTTGTTTTAATATTTCTTGATAGCTTGGAACCATTATTTTCTATTTGGTCCATTAAAATTTTCAGAGAGCTTTTTTTCTTGAAGTTCATTCTGTACTTCTTTTTCTAAGCTATTAATTCTTTATTCATGTCTTTTTTTCCTTAAGTCAATGTTCCACTTCTGGTTATCAAAGCCACACAGATATTGCTTGATTCTGAACTTGGTCCTTGCTCAGCATATGGTTAGGGTTCACTAGTGATCCTTCCTCTTTGCCACCCCAATTTGTCAACCTTCTCTCAGTCTTACTGGGCATTGGGTAGAGGGTGATCTGGTTGCCAGATGGCACCTGTTCCTATATCCTGCATTAATTTGGGGATCCCTTGGAATCTCTTCCTGCCCAGGTGCTTCCTATCTTGGTGGTCAGGCTTGGCTTTCTTTGAATCTTTGGCTCACAGATGCCCAGACCTCATCCTCCAGTGTCCATAGACCTGTCTGTCTCCTTAAGCCACTCTAACCCTTCAAAATGACTCGTGATTTGGGGTGGGCTTTCCCAATCAAAATTAGATCTGAATCTTTGTGGAAGAAATTTGGCAGGGAACTTTATACTATATTTCTTTCTGTTACTCTGCCATCTTGACTCTGCCTCTCCTAAGATATGGATTTTGATCTGGATCAGAAGTTACCTAATCAGGGGGCAGCTGGGTAGCTCAGTGGATTGAGAGCCAGGCCTAGAGACGGGTGGTCCTAGGTTCAAATCTAGCCTCAGACACTTCCCAGCTGTGTGACCCTGGGCAAGTCACTTGACCCCCATTGCCCACCCTTACCACTTTTCTGCCTTGGAGCCAATACACAATATTGACTCCAAGACAGAAGGTAAGGGTTTTAAAAAAAAAAAAAGGTACCTAATCAGTGAAATCAAAGCTTGTTTGAAGTAATTAAGTATCTTTCCACATTTTCTAGCTCTCTTCTTTACTGTTTTGGTGTCTGATAAGCATACTCATATCTTGTAATACCCAGAGGAAGAAGGCCTTGTGGCAGAATGCAGAAAGTGACATATTTAGAGTCAGAAGACTATTAGAATATAAGCTATTTAAAGCAAAGATTGCTTTATGCCTTTCTTGTTATTCACTAGATACTAAACTAGACAACTTTAACATCCATACTGATGATCCCTCAAACTTCTTACGTCCCAACTTCTCATTCTCTAAAAATCTCATGACTTACTACTTGACCCAACCAACCTTAACCTCACATAGTGAAGGTTGCAAACTAGATCCACATGTTCAAATCCTACTTACATACTTGTAGCCAGAAGTAGAGAAGGTCAAATAACTATGCTAATTTGGTGGATTATATATTCATGTTATTTTACTGTAGCAAAACTACTCTTTTGTTCTCCTTTAAATGATTCTATATCTCAATCTTTACGAAAGTTTTTCTAAACTTTCTCATTTCTTAAGACTGACACCTCCCTCCTTTAACTTAATAACCTTGCCTCTTACTGAGAAAACAGATTATTCAATGTGAGATTCATCTTTACTTTTCTTTAGGGTAAACCCCCTTCAAGTCATCCCCCATTCTCTCCTTCCACAACTCTTGAAGTGAGTTGGCTGTTCTCGCTTCTCTCTGTTTTCATGATACCATTGATTCCTGGTTCTCCAATTTGCCTGACCATTATATCTAAGTATTCACATCATGCCCTCTAACTGTAGGTGTTCCCCAAGGTTCTAACCTAGACCATTTTCTCCTCTTTAAGTTCTCTCTCTCTGCCCCCAATCTCCCCTCTCTCTCACTCTCATCAGCTCTCAGGAGTTTAACTCTTATCTCTAGCCACATGACTCTGATCTATTTATTTACCTATCTATTCTATTTTCTTAAGTTTGCAATCTTGGCATTATCTCCAAAATCTTACTCTTCCTTATTCTACATATTTAATCAGCTGCCAAATCTTGCCTCCTACCACAACAACATCTGACTCCTTATCACTCACAAAACTATTGCCTTAGCTCAGATTTTCATTATCTCTTGCCTAGATGATTTAAGTAGACTCCTAATACATTTCTCTGAATCAAATCCCTTTCCTGGTTAGTCCATCCTCCACGTTGCTACTGAAGTCGATTTCTTTTAATGCACATCTAAGCATGCCATCTGCTACTCAATCAACTCCAGTGACTTCCTATTGCCACTAGAATAAAATATATACTCTTCTATTTAGCCACTGATGTCCTTTATGATGATCCCAACCTATCTTTCTAGCCCCATTCAACACTTCTATTCTTCCCTTACTCTTTGATCTAATCAAACTGGCCTTCCCTCAGTTCCTGGAATACATCATTCCATTTCTCATCTATATGCCTGGGCACTGGCCATCTCCATCCTTAAAATGCATTCCCTACTGCCTGGTAGAACTCCTCTCTTCCTTCAAAACAAAACTCAGTCACTGTCTTCAATATGGAAACTGCCTTCTCAAACTATCTTGCATTTAACTACTTTGCATTTATTCTCTCTAAGTTTATTCTGTATATATTTGGATATTTTCTTGTTTTCTCTTCTTTTAACTTATACATTTCTTGCAAGTAGGAATGGCTATTCATTGTCTTTGTATCCCCAGGACCTAGAACAGTGCCCAGCAAATAGTAGGCTTTTAATAAATACTTTTTAAATGATTGATTGATTAAATCCCTCAGGAGCATGTAACAAGGGAGATTCTGACTCATTACTACATGTAGGTAAAATCCAGCACACAGGATAAATCTTAAGGCAAAGACTTTTGTCCCAATATGAAGCTCTGGGAGATGTAGGTTATGACATTCTCACCCCATCCAAATTCAGGTCCAAGATAGATTGATATCTCTAGGAGATAATGGGCAAAAGCTGGGAGGGGAAGTGGACACTAATCAAAAACAAGGTAAATCCAATAACCAGTTGTGAAGAGAGAGGCTTTGATCTTATTTGAAAGAGAAAGGAATAATTTGTGGGTAAAGGAGGAACAGCAGAAATGACTTGGCCCATCCCTGGATGGGCTGGCACCAGTCTCTACATCCTGACTGAATCCAGAGAGAAAAGGGCCATAGGATACCAAGTCACATGTTGTTGTTTTCTTTCTCTTGTTATGTTTGCAAGTACATTTGAGATAAATCTCATCGAATTCATGCAAAAATATCAACCTTAATTGAGCACAGGATCATGGCTCAGAACAACTTCTTTCATCCCTTGCCCCCACCCCCACCCCCACCCCTAACTTCCTTGGTTTCTGTCCCACTCTCATTTAGTCCTCTAAAAATTCTCCTTCACTTCTTTGTCATCTTCTGACATTTTCTGCCACACTAAAGACATCCCAGAATGCCTCATTTGGTGACATCACAGATAACCATGGGTTGTTTCTGGTATCCCATCTGTTCAGTCAGGCATTTGCCTGAGCGAGGGTGAGATAGGAGGGGAGTTTTCATTTTAGGCTGAATTGGGAGGGGGGAGAGGAGAGCCTTTGATGCGGTTTTCTATCGTGGCACTGCAGCTGTCAGTGTTGGCCGCAAGACTGGATGATTGTCCTTGCAGCTCTCACTTGCCGGCAGAACACTGTGCTTTCTGATATTAATTGGGCTTTCATTATTCGCCTGTGCCTGGGGGCTTATGCAATGGGTACATATATATGTACATATAATGTATATAAATTCATGGAAGAATCAATAAATAAAAGTCCTTTCAAGGCTGTGTTTCATATTTCAAATATTTTATGTTTCCTTTTTCTTAATTAAAAAAATCTCACTGCCTTGCATGTTGCATAAGACTAGCTACATGGGAAAGCCACATTGGCTAAATCACCTTATTTCTATATTGTACAGTTGAAAAGCAGTTTTCAACTGAATTATGGGATCCTGGCTATTGTGGAAACCAAGAAAAAATAATGCTTCCAAATAGCGCCAGCCTGTTGGTCCTGTGGTGTTGCCGTGGATTCATTGTTCCACATATTATTTGCTAGTCCCTCTCTGTGAACACTTCATTGAGTCAGCAATCCTCTGAAATGAATAAGAGTCTGAAAAATTAAGTCTGTAATTCTCTTTTCCTCTTGGTTGAAAATTGAGGTTTTATCAATTTCAGGATTTGGGGGGGTTGGTTGTTTCTCTTAAGAGTCCTCTCCTATAAGGACAAAATTATAGACTGCTCTTAGAAGATGTTCCCATTAGGTATATTATATTAGCTCTTTCTGCACACAGTATCATTGTATATTGTTTCACATGAAGTACTATTGATAGCCTATAAAGCCCACAGCCATTTGTTTGCAGCGCAACTTTCCCAAGAAAGGATGTCCAGTAAAAGTAACAGTTATACTGCCTGGCAAACAATTCACAAGGCTTTACCTCCTTTCTCCAAAAAAATAGAGCACGCTATCATCTCTTAACTTTTTCTCTCTCATAGTATTGAGACTGTCCCATATCTGTCTCCCGGCAGTTCACACAGAAAACCCTAACTATGGGACTGATGATACCCTTGAAAAAGGACCTTGTCAACAATAGTCTAAGAATTCATGTGGATTTTTCCAGGAGGAAAGATTCTTTTAAAAAAAGAGAGAAAAGAACACTTAAAGAGAAGAAAACAGAAGAGAAAGAAAAGATAGAATAAAATAATCTCCTAGCAGTAATTCAAGCATCAACAGGAAACAAAAATAATTTTCTTTCTGGAAACCAGTAAGACTCTGTTTGATTTATTTACCAGACTGTTCGTGTCTTTTCTATTGAGCTGAGTATGAAATATTTTACTCTAAATAGATCTCCTGTGTCCAACTCATCTTTCCTCTAAGTTTGAAAAGGCTCACCAGATTAAACAATCCATAATAAGAGGTTGAATAAGAGGAAAGTTAAACAATTATCTACAAGAAATAAATAAGTGATAATGCAGCCACAAAATAGCAAATACACACAAGAATAGTAACATTGGAGTGAATACCAATTTCACATATTATCCATCATAATAGCTAATGTTTATATAGTGTTTTAAGATTTGTAAAATGCCTTCCTTAAGTTCTCTCTTGACTGTTTGCAAATTCAAATCAGAAAGGCAATGTGTTGTGGTAGACAGAGAGAGGGCCAGCCTTGGAATCAGGAAGTCTAAGTTCGATTCTTCCTTTGACACATCCACCCTTTAGTGTTTAAGCAACTTTCTAAGACTAGACATTACAGACAAATGGGATCACAATCAGTGGGAGAAGGAGATCTCTGATCATGGATGAAAGACAGTATTTTGAGAGGGGGGGAAAGTAGTTTTTTTAAAAACAATATTAATATGTAAAGAATTGACTCAATAGACAGATTCTCCCTGGTACAACTCTATAGGAATGTCTCATGATGGCAATTCAATTTGATTTGGGAGGGAAAATATACCTCTCTTACTTCTAATGGGATTTAGGTAGGCATGGGGCAATCTTTTAGGTCAAAGTGAATATCTAGAACTAAATGGAAAATCTGTTTCTAAGAGCCAGAAGGGTCTCTACTAAGCTAGTGAGGAGGGAAAAGGCATATTATTTCATTTGTTTTTTCAACTGTAACCTTTATTTCAAATCCCTCATTTAAGTGAATGGACAACAAAAAATTTTTTAAAAGTAAAGAAAAATTAAATAAGCTAATATCGTTAATATACATGTATATATACATATGTATGTGTGTGTATTACACATCTAGTTTGAGGGGCAATGTAGCCCAAGGAATAAAGGCCTTTGAAGTCAGGAATATTTGGAATTAAGCTTGCCTCTGATACCTACTAGGTATGTGTCCATAAACTCTCAAAGCTCCAGGAAGCTCTACGAGAGAAATTTAAGTTCCAGAGAGCTAACAATTTGCAGCCTGGAGCGAGCTGCCACTCTGTGTGTTCCCTATACCAATAAAATCACAGGTGCAAATATTACCCCAATATGGATGCATGTGTGCATGTATATATGATACATGTATAGATTTTATCACACATACATATAAGATGTTATAGATAATCATGTATATGTACACATATATTTAGATATTACATGTACATAATTATGTATTTCACATTTAGATAATTCTATCCTTTAATGCATTTACTTTATTCATTTTTTTTTACTTTTTACTTTTTGTTTTACTCATTTAAATAGTGACATGGTATAAGAAATATATACATGAACTCACCTAGAGCTCAGACCCCTCTTTCCATAATTTAATACTAATGTCATATAGGAGATATATGATTAAGTCATATGTGGTTAAACAAATTCCTAAAGACCAAAGAGGCTTTTTGCCTGAACTGTTTCCAGGCTTATTTTATATTATGCACCTTCATTCACCTATGTTCCAGCAAAATTGGTCTATTTGCTTTTCTCTATGCATTTCTTCTCATGCCTCAGTCCCTATGAACAGGCAATCCCATTTGGATGGAGTGTATTCCTCCTCGGCTCTCCTTCACTCCGTAGCTTCCTTCAGAACTCTGCAGAAGTGCCACTTCCATCTATGGGAAGCCTATTCCAATCCCACAGCCTCCTCCAACCCCAATAGCTTATGCTCTCCCCCTAGAAATCACTTTGTATCTATTTCACATCTATTTATATTTTATTTTCTGTGCCATGCCGTCCAAGGACCGGCACTGGACTCAGGAAGACCTGGTTCCAATTTGCCTCATACTACATAATGTCTCAGTGCCCAGGTAGCTATGTCAAAGAATTTTATGTTTATATGTATAGATGTTAAATTTGGCTTCCCCCCATAGCATGTGATCTCCAGGGATGGGACTTTTTTTGCCTTCCTACCTTTATATCTTAGCCCATTGCCTGGCATATAATAAATGCTCAATAAATGTATGTTAAATAAATAAACTAATAAATGAATGAACAAAAAGGGTTAAAGACAGCTAACCGACATCCTGGGTAGGTTTCTTCCTGGGGAAAATTTCCTAAGGATCCAGGTAACAGGTTGGGTTCTCAGTCCAAGTTTGTTTCAGTGTCACATTCCCAAGGTCACAGACTTGGTTCATTATAACATATACCTGTAGCTCAGACCAGGACAGATCCAGCTGATTCCCTCAGGCTACCTAGTCACCGAGCAAGCAAATCAACATTCTGGCTTCAGAGAAGACTTAACCTTAAAAGAATGACTCCTGGAATCATTGAACCAGGGAAGCTACTGATGAAACCGACCTCAGAGATCATTGGATCCGATTTTTCCATTTCACAGAAGACAAAAGGTTAAATAACTCTCTAGAAGTTGCGAAACAAGGCAGGGACACGGCTTGAAAATTTCTACATACTGTGTTCTCTCTAATGACCTGAAAAACCAAGTCAAGAAAAGAAAAGTTTGATAGTTTAAAAAAAAATTTTTTTAGGATGGTATCTTCAAAAGTACATTTTAATTTAATATAAACTTCAAGAAAATGTTAAAACTGATATTTTTCATAGAACTCCAGAGTTGGGATAGTTTAAAGGGTAATTAAAAAAAAATGATTAAATCTGTGCTTCAAGCTGGGTGGATTAGATCTTGGTTCTGACCATTCCTCCCTTTTTAAGGTAGAGCAGCCTTCCCTGCCCCCTCCCTTGGTGTATGATTTACTGACTGTAACCCCAATATTTGATATGACTGTAACCCAGCCTGATGGGACAAACACAGCCAAAACTCTCATGCAGAACCCCCTGGTTAGTGGTGTTCTTGTTCAGCGGCTGAATGCACCTTCACATCTTTTGGCTCTGGTGAGTTTATAAGGTGGAAAAACAGGAATTCATGATGGGCACAAAGAAGAAATAATGGGACTGCGTTGTCCTTCCAGGGCATGCAAGATAAAACAGGAAAGCTATGAAAGTTAAGCAGACAATGACGTTCTTCTAAGCTGTCCGGGGACCTGGACGCCAGCACCTCACCAATATTTCTAGTCATCTTAAAATGATTAAAAGGAAAAGCTTTGATCGACGCTTGCTTATCATTTTGGACAATGAGTTCTTTTTGTTTGTTTGAGGCTACGTTAAACCGACTTCCTTTCCATTTTTATTCCTTGATTTCCCTTCTGAGCAACCTCTCAGCAAAAGGTTGTTTTTTTTTTTTTTTTAAAGTCTTCTCTAAGCTACTCTGTTTCTATTTCTATTTCACTGGGAAATAATATCTATTGATCATATTTCTCACCTCTATTTCCATTTTCAAATAGTGCTAAATGTTTAACTCTTAATCATTCCTGGATCTGTTAACTATCTCAGTGACAGAGGAAACCTACAGGCTAAGGGTTTTCAACTTTTTTTTTTTTTAATGTCAGTGACCCCTTTTCCAGTCTAGTGATGCCTATGGACCCCTCCTCAGAATAATGCTTTTAGAAATAAAATATATAGATTACAAAGGAAACCAGTTATGTTGAAAAAGAATGATCAAAATATATGTATTTTTAAGTTCACAAATCCTAAGGTAAAAAGCCTCATTTTAGAGATCCCACAACTATATCTCAGGAAACCAATCCAAATAAAATTGCAAATGATATTTGGATTTTTATGCTGTTCTCAGACTGCCTTCCTGATGGAACTGATGATTCTGTCTTTCACTAGTATTGGATTTGGGTTTTTGTTGTTGTTGCTGTTATGATTATTTTTTAAATAAGGCTTACTCCTTCTTTAGTTTCTCTCGGATTTCTATCCCAATAGCTCAGATTCTCAGCTCAGATCCTCTGAAAATCTCCTGTAGCTTCTGAGTTATTGTGTAGGAGAGGCTTCCTGAGGAGTTAAGCAGGATGAGATTCTGGCCCACTAATAATACTGTTTTGATGCTCAAAGGCTTTGTATGGGCAGTGTCCGTTTAGCATCAATAGACTCTTTGGCCGTTAAGCCACGTTCTTGCTTCAGTGTAGGAAGTTGTCAGATAAGTGGAATCATCGGAAAGGAAAAAAAAAAAAAAGAAATGAACATAACCCTTGTCAGCCAAGAGAACAAACAACCAAAAGTGGACTTTGCTTCACACTTAATTTTGAAGTTGAATTTTATATAGGAATCTTAAATACTCTAAGGGGAAAATATAATATATATTTTAAAATAAATCTTTAATGGACTCTTTGCCTGCTTTCTTCATATTATGAAAAAAATTACTTGTATAAAAATTATGAGCAATTTAGAAATTATCACTGTGTATTTAAAATTATTTAAACTTATGGATAAATAAGGATTTACTTGACATTATTTTCATGGAACATGATAAAAATGGACTTGTTTAAAATGCATTTCAAAAAGGCATTTTTCAAATCCGTGAGTCATGCTATAAATAAAAAAACATGGTTTTATCATTATATATCCTGTTTGAGAAACACAAATCTCTCCAACATGCAGTTTAAATTTAGGGAAAAGGAGTTTCTCTCAATATTGAGATATGGTTATTCTTACTCTTGAGAAACTACGATTCAGTTCATATTTTTGCTTTTTTTTTCCCTTCTGGTAAATAAAAGACCCATTTAAGAAACAGAAGGAAGTCTTATTACTCTCCTATGTTCAGCTCTTTCCCTACATAGAACCTTGCCATTTTTTTCACCCTCTTTCTTTTGACATGTTGAAATCATCTTATATGACAATTTTACCTTGGAGCGTACAACAGCTAATCAGCTTTAAACAGCTATAAATGCAAGAATAAGATCAAAGGCAGAAGCACTAATTTTTCTTCACTAGCACGCCCTGGAGTTTAAAACTTCAAGGACAACTTTAAAGCTGACTTTCAGAATAAGTAGCATAAGACAAACAGCTTAATGCAGTGTAAACAGTAGCTTTGCAGTTCACTTTCCTGATAATAACTCTATTCTCACTAAGAATAAACTGCTTAGGTTTGAGTCCTAAAATGTACCCACAAGAGGACAAGAATTGGGGCCCAGACCATAGACAGCTATTGTCATTTAGCTGAAAACTTAAAGAAAAAAAGACTCTCAAGAAATCACTTTTACCATAGCGCTCGAGTCTGGCTATCTCTTGCTCTTGAAAGGCAGTCCATTCTGGAAGAAGGGACACTTGGGTAAACATCAGGGAACTGACTGTTCAAACAGAATCAAATGCCCACTTTGTGCTCTGCCTGAAATCCTGTGCTGAGGCTGTTCCCACTGCCATCGCAATTGTAGAGTCTACTATCTAAGCCAGGCAGGTAATAACCTAGAAAAAGATAGAAAATGCCCCTTTTAAGCAACATATACAGACCCTAGCTGTGAGCTCAGTTAAAAGCCACCAGCTCAGAAAAATAAAAAATTTAAACATTTAAAAATCCATCCTCAACCAAATGAAAGAGCAAACAAAAGGCTGAGCCCATTCTAACTGTATAATAATGCCACCGTTAACAAAACAAACCACACAGGGGGCCTCCAACTCAGGAAGAAGGCAATCCGGTAGATCCAGGGCTCGGATTGGGAAACCAGAGAGTTCAAATCACAGAGCTAGTCCTGAGCCAGTGAAGACAGAGAAAAAATGTAGATCAGGACTGACATCTGCTGGCCTTATTAATGAGATGTACCCATTCAAAATGAGATCTTTTAGGGGAAAGGGTGGGGGGAACCATCTACATCAATAGCAAAGCACAATGGCCAAGTAAAGGCCATTTGGGTACCCCACCTGAATGATAATTATTAGGTATTAGCAGTTATCCCCCCCTTCTCTGCAGAATTTAGAGCTCAAAAGGACATTTGAGATTATTTAGTAGACAAAAGGGGTTTGATACATAGTAGAAAACATGGTGTCTTTAGAATCAGAGGACATGGGTTCAAATCTGGACTCTGAGGTTTACGAAATGACCTTTAAGCCCTCCCTTTATCTTGGTGGGCATCACTACCAGATCTATAAGGTGATGGGGTTGAATATGATGGCGCCTGAGGTTTCTCGGAGCCCTAGCTCTCTGTTTCTAGCCTAACTTCTTCATTTCATACCGAAGCCAAAAGAATTGAAATTACTTGATCAGGGTCCCATGGATAGTAAACAGGAGATTGAAGATTCAAACTTAAGTCCTCTGGTTCTAAGTATAAGCCTCTCTCTCACTTATCCTATAGACTCTTCATAGCTAGAGGGGCATTTCCATTTATATTTTCTAGATGGTAGGGCTTTTTGCTGATCCCTGGATAGAATTCCATTGTGTTTAAATATAAAAGATGTCTGGGAGATGTGAGAGGAAAACCCAGGTCTTCACAGAAACACATATGGAATAATAGACTACTCAGTGAAACCATATTTCCATATGCTAATAGCTAAGTTCACATCTTAAAACTATCACCTCGAAAATACAAGTTTCCTGGATTTTTGTTGTTTTCTAAATCTATAATAGTTATGGTCTAGGAGTTGGTTCTATTCTAGGCTTGGCCAATAATCTGCTCTCTGTCTTTCAGCAAAGCCATTTAACATTTCTAGTCCCCAGCTTCTTCATTCGCAAAATGTAGAAGTTAGACAACATGACCTCCAGTGTCTTTTCTAGCTCTAGCTGGTTATATTCCCATTTTCCAGTTGATATATATTTTATTAGAAAATCACCATCTTCACTCCAACCTCCATACCTGCACATTCTCCCAACATCCCAATTTCTATTTATGATATACATCATAATATTCCTAGTCGCCCAAGTTTGAAACCTCAGAGTCATCAATGAGCCTTTCATATTTTTTTTAAGTCTTTACTCTTCATATTAGAATCAATAATGTGTCTTGGTTCCAAGGCAAAAGAGATTAAATGACTTACTCAATGTCACATAACTAGGAAATATCTGAGGCTAGATTTGAACCCAACACCTCCAATCTCTAGGTCCAACGAACCACCTAGCTACCCCCAGATCCTTTCCTTTTCTTAATCTTCCATTTATAATCTATTGCTAAATCTTGTAACTCAGGTCCCCTTCAAATGTGGAGCCCTTGAGAGTTACCCTAGGTTTGAGGCTAGGTAGGATGAATATTTGTTCAAAAGTATAGCCCGTGATCTCCTCCTCTAATGATTTTCTTTTACCAGGACAACGAGGGAATGTACTGGTTCAAAACAAAAGACTTTTAATGTAATAGAACAATAACAAAAAAAAATCTGCTCCAGGACACTTAATTGGGGGTGGGGGTGGTAGAAATTCACCTTCAGATTCCCACACAGCCTGAAGAGAGGAAGAATGCACGTAAAGAACATGAATACTCATGAAATATTCCTATGGCTGAGTTACCTAAGGAATCCTCTACTTCCCAAAATGCCACTTACTGTTTTTTCCACTGAACTGCAAGCTATTGATTCTTCAATGAGTTACTCTCTTCAAGTTCTCTTGTTGAGCTGATCTCTGCTGAATTATAGTTGGTATACATCTCCTTGTTCACAAGGGAGATGTCTCAGCTCCTTTAGCCCATAGCATGTTGAAATTGTCTATTTTTATGGTACCCATGATCACCACACCAGTCAGTAGAGTAAGTATATAAACAGCCAGGGTAAGGTAACAATAAATAGGAACTAAAAGCATAAGTGGAAGCATAGAAGCCATTTGCCTAAACTGCCATCTAAATTAATTAAGGCCATATCCAGAGTCTATGGGCTAAATTAAGAGATGTCAGTCCCAATAAATGGCTTGCAAACTGTAGATAAGCATTAGACATTGACAGAAAAACAGAAAAAACATATATATATATACATGTATATATATATATGCATATATATATAAATGAGCTAATACTAAGTGGCCTTGAAAACTTTCAGATGATGTTGATATGCTAATAAGTCAACCCTAAGGTAGAATTGTATAAGATTTAGCTTGTTCCCCTACTAGAACCCCATAAGAATAGGGCCCCCAAAACCCTGTCCCTCAAGCATTCTTCCAACTGCTACAAATCCATGATGCCCAAGTAATCCCAACTCCCAATCCTGTTATTTAAGTCACTCTATGTGCCCCTTTCCCTTCCCAACTATTTCACCTGTTGTCTCATTCCCACTCCCAATTTCCATGTAACCTCTATACTGTCTGACTCTGTACTCTCTGTGACTTATTAAAGTGTGATTGATGCATTATTCTCCCCTTGCTGGTACCTTGATCTTTCATAGCAAGTATCCAAAGACTTGGGTTTGTTCACCCTGCCTCAACTGGAACTCCTTTGTTATCCTTTTTCTTAAAGAAAAAAAAAATAGGACATTTGGGCTAGGATTTAATTTGTCAGTAGACACACCCACTGTAGGGACTAAAAATTAATGGTTTGACTAAAACATATGAAAATGATAAATAATAATGGTGGTCACTGATTCAAAGTATTATTGCTCAAAGTCGAAATGACTTTAATAGCTTTTATTTGCAAAAGAGGTGGAAAGAGCAAAAGCAGAGAAATACAAAAGGGTAGAGAAGACATTAGCCAATCTAACTAAATATTGCTCTGGTGCTTGACTCAGCCAGGACTTGTGAACCTTCAATCGTAATTAAATTCTCTCCAGAAGACAGGAAGGGAAATCCAGCTATCCACTCACCCAAATTCCCTCCAAGAGGCAGGTCAAGATGATGACTCAAGCTGAAGGTGACTCCTGAGGCTCACTTTCTTCCTTGAGCCAACCTTCTTCTTAAAGCTGACTTCCTTCTTGAAGTTAAACTCCTCTTGAGGCTGACCTCCCTCGCCCCAGAAATTCAGGGCCTTTTATAGTGACTTCTTGTCCCTTCCCCTCTTCGCAAGGGCCAATCACAGCTTCCAAATTGCCCAGCACTGCTCAGGGCAGGTGTGTCTGTGGGATACACTTCTCACCTTCTGGAGGTATGAATTCTCATCTAAAGGGCTCACAGTTTCCTGGCTGATTGAGTTTCTGAGAGTGTGAATTCACTAAGTAGTTTTTGAGCTCCTCCACCTAGTTCAAGCTTGTGTTGATTCAATCAAAAGGTAGACAAAAGAGAGTTGATCCTATAAGTAGGGGTACTTAAGTTATTCTTAACCAAAGCTGTTAACTTCAACTAGGCAAAAAGAATAAAGGATTCCCTTTTTACAAGTGTAAACTCAAAATAGACAAAGAGAGCCAAGAATTTCTTTTCATATCACTCCCATGGGGGAACATGGTACTAAGAATCCACTAGCAGAAAGAAAGGGCTGAGGACCCTACACCCCTCTGAGTATGGGCCTCCTCTCAAAGCTGGACTTAACAAAGTACAAAGCTTCAAGGATATTTCAGCTTTTTGTGAATCAAGCCCACAGGTCAGTTAGCAGAAGTTCTCCACTTAGGTTAAACCAAGTTCTTTTGAATTACCTTCCTTCTGACTCAGTTGCTACTCCCTGAATTCATCCTACTATTTTAATTAGGATGATTATATTCATTCCAATTTCTATCATACCTTTAGTGACTAGCCTTTTTTCCATGAAAATGTCCTAGCATCTTCACTTAACAAAGCTGAAGAGCAAGGTAGAGTAGATAACATCTTGTTCTACCTCTCTGGAAGCTGCAAAATTGCGGTTCTCCCTTCATACTTCCCAAATATGTCTTGTTTCTGCCCCCTTATCACCACAATACTACCTTCACCCTAGTTCAGATCCTCTCTACCTCTCACCTAGACCACTATGATGCCCTCTCCACTAGGCTTTCTACCTCTAGTCTCTCCCTCTTCAAATTCATTATTCACGAATCTGTCAGAATAATTTCCCAAAGGTCTAAGTAATTTTTCTGCTCAAAAATCTTTACTGACTCTCTATAGTTTTTAGGCCAAAATAGAAACCCCTCACAGCACCATGTAAGACTTTTCATAATCTGCCTCCAAATTACAGTTATTTTTTAAAAATTTTTTTTTTAGACCCTTAACTTCGGTGTATTGTCTCATAGGTGGAAGAGTGGTAAGGGTGGGCATTTTGGGTCAAGTGACTTGCCCAGGGTCACACAGCTGGGAAGTGGCTGAGGCCGGGTTTGAACCTAGGACCTCCTGTCTCTAGGCCTGACTCTCACTCCACTGAGCTACCCAGCTGCCCCTACAGTTATTTTTTAAAGAAAATGTTAACTATTCTATAGTTTTTTAAAACTTAAGTTCCAATCTACATTTTTAGCCTCATTTGATATTACTCTCATCCCTGATCTTTATGTTCTAGACATGCTATTCCCCAAACGACAAGAGATCATTTGCCTCCATGTATTTGCACAGGCCATTTCTAGCTTGGAACATATTCACAAAATTTTCATTTCTTAAGGATCTCTCCCACATCTACATCCATGATCTCAGGATCCTGTGAAGCAGCCTACAGCTGCATTTAAAAGCTAGAATTTGTTGTCTCTCTTATGTGGAGAAAAATGATGACCTCCCCAAACCTGTCTGCTGCTTTGTCTTGGCATAGAAGTTACCATGGATTCTCAAAGTCTATGCCAGTAGAGAACAAACTCTGCCACCCTTTGCCAAGCTGGAAAGACTTCATCCTGGTTCTGGTGACAGACTGTGTCTGCTAGATGAGAATCAGCCTAGCCAAGTAGGCTCATCACCAGCAGGTTAGCTAATGGCTAATAAATTCTTTGGCCATGGTGAACCACAAGACACTTCAAATATAAAGTGTCCCTGTGTGGCCCCAGTCTGATCCCATAGTGATGTTAGTAAAGAAGAAGAAATGCAAGTAAAGGGTACAAAGAATGAAACTAAGGCTTTGACCAACAACAGACTTCATTTAATTGCTGGCTCTCTAACGGCAAGATTTTGGTCCAACAACCAACAAATTGATACACCCCTGGAAGAAATTAACCACAACCATATTGACATGATCACTGTAAGTGAAACCAGAAGACAAAGAAATTGTAGTTAAAGGGGAAGATGGCTCACAGGTTCTCCTTGGAAAACTGCACAAAAGGAGTTTGTAGAGCCAGCTTCAATCAAGTGCTCAAAGACAATGAGAAACACTATTTCATGGGACAGATGCCTGTTAGTGCACAAAATGAGCCACAAACAAAAACTGACATAAAGATAATTGCAGCTTATGCACCAACAGCTGTTGCAGAGGATGAGGAAGCAGAGAAATTCAGTGAAGAACCTGATATGATCCTCTAAGCCACTCAATATAGTCTTTATACTTGATAACTTTAATTCAAAACATGGGAAGATGACCAAAAAAAATGTCTTTCTTGATATTCTACCTGCATTTCAATCTCAATATGACCCAAACTAACTTTAAATTTTCTCCCTAAACTTGACTCTCCTCTAAACTTCCATATTCTTTTATAGGACTTAATTTTTAACCTTGGGGTCATCTTTGGTGCTTCCCTTTATTTCCATTGAAGCTGACAAATTATACACCCACAATTGTTCTTCAGCTTCTCTTCTCTCTCTCCCACACTGCTACTACCATCTTCACCATTTCCCTGGACTATTGCAATAGCCTCCCAAATGGTCAACCTACATTCAGATATTCCCAATCACAATCCATCCTTCATGCAGCTGCCAAAATAATCTTCTTAGAACACAAATCTAAATATGTCACTCCCTTGGTCCAGAACCTCCAGTGGTTCCCAATTGGCTCTAGAATAAAATACAAACTCCTTAGCTGAGTATCAGATTCTCCTTCCACAATAAGACTCTGAACTCCCTTTGCAGTATTATTTCACATTAGCCTCCTTCATAAACACATCCTCCCAGGCTCTGAGCTTGACACTCCATCTTCCATCTTTATGATTTGTGCAAGCAGTACTTGCACTGGAATGTACTCTTTGCTACTCTCAAACTCCTTTTTCTTCAAGGCTCAGGTCAGAAGACACCCATTTCAAGAAGCCATTATTGACCCCTTTAGTTTTGAGGGCTACCTCTTTAGATATCCTCAAAGCATTTTTATTGGTCTCTCATTCCTTTATCCCATGAACTCCCTACTTTTTCTACATAAATGCCTCTAGTAGAATGTAAACACCTTGAGGGCAAGCATGAGCATTGTTCTTTGCACACAGGCATAAAGATTGCGCTTATGATTTCGTTGGTGTAGGAAACTCCCAGAAGAGGAAAGTCCTCTAGAGATGCAGGTCAGAGATCCTTCTCTGCAATTTACAGTCCTAGAGACTTGCCTGGAGTATTGAGAGGTTGAATAACTTGTTCAAGGTTTCACAGCCACTTTGTGTCAGAGGTAAGAATGAAATTCAGCTCTTTTTCCTTTACGATACACTGTCTCTCTATTAGAATGTGCTTAACAAATACTTATTATTAAACTGAATATCTGCTTTTCAGAATCTTTCATTTCTATCAAGTTCCATCTCCTCTATGAAGCTTCCCTTGATGTCCTCGATGAAAGTATTCTCATCTGTCTCAAAGTGTTGCCAGAGCTTTTTGCCTACATTATCCCTCTGCCTCTATCCTTCTCTGCCTCTTATCTTACTTATATCTGTACAAGTCCTATCACCCAATAGAAAGTAAATTGATTAAAAGCAAGCGATTTGGATTTTTTTGTCTTTGATTTTCCTACTGCCTAGCATACTGCCTTATATATGGTAGGTATTTGATAAATACTTTTTTTTTGAATTTTCATTCTACAGCATATTGGTCCAAGCTCCCAATTTACATTCAGTAATTTAGAGACTTAATTTTTAAAGCCACCATATGATGTCTCATTGTTGGGGAGTGGGGTGGAAAGTCCATTTCTCCCCCAAATTTGTTCCTGAGAATGAAATCTCTTTACAATGGATTTGAAAATAGTTTGCTATTGCTTGAGGATCATAGATTTATTGATTTAGAGCTGGAAAGGATCTTAGAGGGCAACCCCTTCCTTTTACAGATCAGGAAACTTAAGATCTAGAGTTGGTGTTAAATGACTTGCCCAACATCACACAGACACTAATTGATAGAGGCAGGCTAAATATTAGTTAAGCCTCCCATCTACATGTTCAATTCCAATTCATTTTAGGACCACCTCTACTGCCATCCAGTAAACACTACCAGCAACTAAGTGAAATGTACTTGTAAAATTATGTACAAGCAGTAAGAATAGGACTGAGATTCAGGAAGCTCTTCTCTCCTTCTGCTTCCCCTCTCCTGCCCATTCCAGTTAATGGGGTAGAAAGACCTAAAGACCTTTAAAGGTCCATAGTAATTTTATAGATGAGAAAAGTGAGGTTCCAAAAGGTCAAGGAGGTCAAATGACTTGTCTAAGGTTTTTTTAAAAAGGACTATTTAACAGAGGCAAGATTATGATTTAGGTTTTCTAACTTCAAGGTCAGGGTGCCATTGTTGATTCCATTTTACATGATATATGAAGTCTTCATAAGTGGTTGACCATATTTTTCTTTCTTTTTTTTGTTTTGTTTTTGCTTTCATGGATTCTGAAGTACTGTTAAAAAAAGACTCAAAGAAATCTGTGATTCTTTTGTACATATGTGTACACACCGGCACACCTACATAAATGCATATATGTATATGTATGTATGTACACATGTATGTATATAGATATATATGCATACAGATACATATACATATTCCTTGACCAGAAATCACATGTTTTACAAGGCAGATGGAAGAAATGAGCCATAAGAAATTTCCCCCAGAGGTATTTGGAAATAGACTGAAAGTCTAAATGCCACAAGTCGTACTGTACCCTAGAGCATCTCAGATCCTGAATCCATACAAACTCGTGCAAAAAAAAAAAAAATCCTTTATCCAAATGTCTAAGACAAAGTGGCACAAAATCATTCACTTTAACTTCATTTTCTTTTGTCAATAAAGTACATATAAATCATTAACTTTCAGATTAAAAACTTGAGATTATTTCAAAACATGTGTACAAAACCTTTCCCTTATTTCTTATGTTGTTTTACCTTCTGTACTTTACTCAACTTTCACATGGGTAGACTAGAACAGTTTCTCTTTAGTTTATGGTACTTGGGGGTTTGGGGGCTGGGGTTAAAACTTTTTTTATTTGTAGGAACTAATTCTGTGCCCTTGTCTCACAGGCCAGTGCTGCCAGGGAACATTTATGGCAAACTAAGCTTTTATTCACTTTATTAAAAATTCCCCAAACATCTAAATTAATACCAAGTTGTTGGAAAATTCTTGTTAAAAATGAAAAATAACTAAACAAATGCAGAGTCAGAGCTATTATATAGGGTCGCTTTAATATGAGTTAATGATTTACAATTGTGTTGTATAGTGTATGCATTTTAAAGTATGGAGCTTTCCCCTCCCTGGGGTGGAAAAATTGGAGAAGAGGAATATTCTGCTCAGAAACTGTACTGTTTCATGAGAGGCTGCTTGATATAGTGAAAAAAGCTCTGAATTTAGAGTCAGAGAACCTGATTTTGAATTCAAACTCTCCTATGTGCCATCTGTGTGACTTCAGACACATCACCGGATATCTTTGGGCCTCAGTTTCCTCATCTGCAAACTAAAGAGGTTGGATTAGGTGATCTCTGAATTAATTTCTAATTCTAAACTGATGATGCCCTGATCTTGTAAAGTTATTGCCCAATGGCATGGAATCCTAACCTCTAAGAAAAATACTGTGGGTAGAAACCACCATCTCCAGAAATCAAAAGGAACACACAGTTAATTATTTTTTACTATCTTTCCTCTTTATTTCCCCTCCCCCTAGGGGAAAAATAACTCAGAAGGCAGTCAATATCTTAAAAAAATGTCTAATACCCACATAAAGTCCATTTGGATGTACCAGGAAGTGATCTTTTGAGATTGAGCCTAGAAAAAACACATTGACTAATGCCCTGGAGACTAAGGAAAACACTTTCAGCCTACACTTCCAAATGATATGTGCTTTTGAACTGTTTGATCATAGCATTTCTTTCTGGGTACATGGTGGCCTACAAAATGAAGACTCCTCCTTCCTGCTCCTTCCCTCCTTTAAGAGTGGAACATTCTACAGAGTTGGGGAAGAAGATGACTGTGTCAAAAACTATAGAGAGGTCAACAAGATTGAAAATTGAGAAGACTAGGAATTTCAGAGATGATTAGTAACTTTGGAGAGGGCAGTTTCAGTTGAATAATGAGGACAGAAATCAAATTGTAGAAAGTCAAGATGAGAGTGAGAGGAAAGGAAGTGAAGGAGTCACAGGCCATAAATAGCCTTTTCAAGTTTAACCTCGAAAGGAAGGAGAGATATGGGACTAGGGCTAGGAGAAACAACTAGATCAAGTGAGGGTTTTGTTGTTTTTTTTTTTGATGATGGGAAAGACATGGGGATGGTTGGAGGCCGTAGAGAAGCTACCAGTAGACAGGAAAAGAGAAGATTAAGTGAGAGAGTGAAGATGATAGAGGGGACAATCTGCTGCAGAACATGAGATGGAAAAGTTGTGCAGATAGAGAGGTTTCTTTATCAACTAAACCTTTTGGTGAAGAAACTATTTTCCTTTCATTAGGCTGGTTCTCTGATAACTAATATAAAAATCAAGATTGTGTAGCAAGATATCTCAGGAAAAGGAAAGCCTAATATAACAGAGTGAAGAGGGCAGTTGGGTGGCAAAGTGAATAGAGTGCCAGGCTTTATTTATTATTTTTTTTTTTTAAGGAAGACTCATCTTTGCTAAGTTCAAATCTGGTTTCAGACCCTTAGTAGTTGTGTGACCCTGGGCAAGTCACTTAATCCTGTTTGCCTCCATTTTCTCATCTGTAAAATGGACAGAATTGCTTCTTCTAATAAATCCCAAACATTTATATTCCCCTGTCCCAATAGCAACTTTAAAGTCTTCATATCTAGGATAGTGGCATAAACCCCAGCTGGTGGATCAGGCTTACTACAAAGAACACAAAACTTGGCCACTGGGCCAGAGTTGGTCAAACCACTAGGATTATAGAGTGTGGAAACCACAAAGGTTCGTAGTAAAAAGGTGCTTAGCAAAGGTTTTTGGTCCCAGGACAGACACCAACAGCAAAGAGAAAGGGTAAAATGCTTCTCAGTTATTCTTTTCCCAATATCTTTTTAAGAAATGCCAAGGTTGTGGAGTTGTAGATGCTCTTTTCCTTCCATGAAGTAGTATCCTTTCAGAATTTACACCTTGAGGGTGGGGGTTGGATCCCCAAATTAGCCACTGATGTTTGACTAACTGGCCCCATCAGCCTATGTGCTAGAGTTTAGTACTCATTTTAATATTTCTTGATACACACACTCTTGTCAAGGCCAAACTTTATTTTGAGTTTTATATGTAGCCTATCATGTATTTATATGGCTGTCCTTGATTCAGTGACATTTTTCTTAGTCTTGTTGATTAAAAAAAAGTCTCACTCATCAAAAAAAAAATATTTTTTTTGAAATGGCAAACCACTCCAATATCTTTGCCAAAAAAAAAAACCTCCAAATGGGGTCATGAAGAATCTGACACAACTAAAATGACTAAACAACAAAACAGGGAAGAGATGTACTCTGGAACCTCTTCTTTCCATGTGAAATGTATCCCAGTTCTCTTCTGCAATCTAGTTTACACTATAAAATGGTCTGTATAAATTGAGCCTGTGTCTTTTGTGGTATCACTAAAAAACTATATGATTGATTCTAATTCCACAAGTCAAAAAATAACGTTGTTGCTTTACATATGTATATATGTAAAGCAACAATGTTATTATAT